>NW_013651818.1:7500-99874 GCF_000499385.1 Eimeria necatrix | reverse complement strand
GTCCCTCCAGTCTTGCGACCCCTCGTAGGTCGCTGGCTAGCTATCCTCTCTAGAGCACTAACCAGCCCCATTGTAGTGTCTGTGCACTACACATAGGGCCTAGGAGGCGAGCACCCAGAGTGGGGCTAATCGAACAGACAGATTTGAAACACTTAAGAACTGTTGTATTTCGATGGAATAAAGCTATAGTGTCCGAGAAATGGGGCTACGCTAGGCGTAGTTTGTAGGCCTGCTCGAAGGGCAGGAAGTAGCGTAGTCGCAGCAGTAGGCGCCGCGCACTACAGGCAGGTAGCAGCGTAGTCGCAGCAGCAGGCTCTGGGCACTACATCATGCGCTCATGGCATTAGCTTCATAAGGGAATGAAGACTGAAAAGGCGGAAATAATATGTTGTGGGTAGGCCGGTTCAGTCCGGCAAGGGGAGAAGTTGTAGTGTGTAGGCACTACAATGGGGCTTGCTGGTGACCTATACAGGATAGCTAACTGATGACCTATAGGCGGTTAAGAGGTTGAGACGCGGATTGAGCGCTGTAACCTCCTACTAGGGAAATATAAATGATTACCATATTAACAAATTAACATGTATAGACTAGAAAGGCCTGCGAATGCTCTACGAATGGGGCACGCGAGAACGCCGGCACAGGTGCGCGTCACATCCCCACCGGACCAACACAGCAAGCACAAGAAGAAATGACTTTTATGAAAATATGGTTGGAGGACTCGAAATAAAAGCGGTCTTTTTAATACATTTGTAGACGTTACGCAACCGATGCGTCGGTAGTAGAGAGTATTTCTTAGAACGCCCGATTTGTGGGCAGTGCAGCATCGTAGACGCTGCAGACAACGCAGTGTACTACAGGTCCGGCCTCGTTCGTACGTAGAACAGTCCCGAGCATAGTGTCCCACACCGCCACACTTCTTGCATATCTCCCCCGGACGTGTGGTACGTTCTCCCTTGTTGGAGCAAACGCTCGCCGGGTGTCCGCGACCCTGACACTCATAGCAGTTCGCGTGGGTTCCCCCAGCGCGATTTTCGCTTTCCTGGCGCACACGGGGTCCATTAGCTTGGATAGCAACCCTGATGGCTTGACTGGTCCTTTGTCGGAGCTCTAGCACGCTCTGCTTGGGCACGTTGAGGCATACTGCGGCTGTCTCCGCTTGTTCCCACGACTGATACTTCGCCTGCCCGTTATTGGTGATTAGAAGATGGAGGTCCGTCTGTAGCCCGGTGCAGTAGTAGTCAGCGAGTTCGTCGGGGGAGACATCCAAACCACGCTCCGCTACAGCCACAAACTGGTCCGTTTATTCCTTCGGGTCTCCATTCCACCGTACTTTAGCAAACTCCGCTAACAATTGACTCTGCGACATTGTTTTGTCGAACCGCTCCAAAAGCCTGCGCTGTGCCGTCGCCCGGTAGCTTAGGTCGATAGCTTGCCGTAGATACATCCAATACGTTAGAGCCGGGCCCACACGCTGGTCAATAAGTGCGTTTCCCCACTCGCGCGGCTCCAATCCCATCTGGGTGTACCGGCGCTCGACGCGCAGCAGAAGGGCCTGCATGGTGCTGCCGTCTTCTGGTAGTATGGGAAAGTTGCGCCCGATTCCCCCGTCCCGCCCATAACAGTTCTTATCACACTCATAGCGGACTGGAATTGGTCCCACGTGACGAAGGGACTGTCCCTGGCATAACACTATTAATAGGTATCACCTGTGGGGGCGCGTCCTTACGCCCATGCGGCCGCTCTGCCATGGTGGGTTTCGGAGTAGCATCACGATGATGGGCTGGCGTCCCGCTCGGCATTTTGCTTACTGGCATTGTAGAAGCCTCCTGTTGTATGGCGCCGATAAAGCGTCCGTTGCGGAGATGCACTCTTTACCGTGCGAAGATATCTAGGTGTGAACCATTTAAACATTGTATTTTTACTCGCAGGAACCGAAGTAGGACTTCTCCCTGATTGCAACTTCTGACCCCACAGCGTACAAAGCTATGGGGTCCCGTCTTGAACTACGAAGCTGACTGCAAATCTTCTTTGGTATATCGGCCGTTAGAGCTGTAGCTTTTCACACAAGCTAAAGCACATTTGCGCACCGAGGGTGCTTGTTCCAATCCATACGAGTCCCAGAGTCACCCATGCACAGCACCATTTCAGTGTGACCGTCCTGCCACATCGCTGCTCTCTGTGAATACCCTAGACACCTTTACTATTGTGGGGAACATGGGCATTCTATTTAGCACGCAGTACCCAAGCTTGATCCGTGCGTTACATTGCTGCCCCAGTGCAGGCTGTGAGTAGCCCACAATCACTAAGCAAAATGCAGGGATTCCCTAGTATAAAATAAGTTTGATAAGACTACGTATCGTAAAAGATCAGTACATGCAAGTGAATGAGGTAGCGTGGTTCCGTAAAGCTAACCTCGTTCTAGGCAGGCCCTCTTGGACCGCCTTAACCCCGCTTGGCCGCGGTGCATTACCGGGTTACATTCCTTTTCACTTAGTAATTCCTTCCTCTGTTCTTTGAAGAATAAAAGTGATAACTAAACAGAATAGAGCTTCCCGAAACGGTGTAGTTCAACAGGCACCTATGACCCGCAAACTCCGATGCAGGAATGAGACGATTGGAGTGCTTGAGCCATGAATCGAAGATGATTACCATGGAGCATGACGATACAAAATTGAAGGTGTTTGGCTCACTCATTCGAGAGAACAATACATCAAGTGAAAAGGCAACGCAACTTGGTCATGCTACTCTGAAATGCTGTAGCTTCCGAGTGTTTGCGAGCAGTTGTGCACATGATGGATCAGGATCAGGTACCTTCCAGCTGCCGTATTGACGTTGTGGAACTGCCCTTCGTGGGACAACTAAAAAATGAAACAAAGTGTTCCAAAAATAGTAGAACTATGGAAGATCTACACAGAAAGATAAGCCAAGTTATACGACGAGTAGCTGCACTGTGGGGGTGCGACAGCAGTAATAAAACTGGCTGTTGAAATTTGTTGATCCAGCTTTTGACCTCACTACGATAGCGATAGCCTCTTAATCGCCTTCACAAAAGTGGGATCTAGTTTCTAGGACTTTTCGTCTGATATTCGTGAATTTTCTCCATCCGCGTGAGCTTTGTGAGAGACGTAGTACTGACCACTAAGAAAACCCACAGCTGCGTACGCAGAGCAGTCTGCCGTACTTTCCAGAGAATAGTCTGGAGTAAGCCAATTCTGAAGAACTGAATGGGGTCTCCATCGTTGATAAGTAGAAGTGTTCCCGTATCCGGGAGAGGATCCGCTTGAGAAACGAGCCTCATGGAACTCGCAGTGTCTGCAGGGCCCACTCCGCGACAGAGCGATGACGGCGGTACTTTTGTGGTTAATTCACTTTTAGCCTCTTCACGTAAACCATATGTAGAGGTCCATAACGGGTCGCTCCGCAGGAGGGCTATATCCGCAACGGCTATTGGCGCAATTCTTGCTTCATTGGTCACCATACTTTTGACTGTTGCCACATGCCTATATCCGATGATAAAAGAGACATCAATGGGAGCACCACAACGTCGACTAGCAGGCAGGAATTGGTGGCGAGAGCGTAGTGGCGTGCCCAGTTGGCTATTATGCGACGAGGTGCTGAGCTCTGATGAGGAGAGTTCTGAAGGACCTCCACCTCCTGGAGGCACAGCACCTCGGAAACGAGCTCGCCAAGGATTAGAGGTTGGTACGGGAGGAAGTCTTCTTGAAGATGATGGACTCGAAACGAAAAGATTCCGACCCATACAACCGGATTCGACATCGAGTCCGCAGGGCAGCCCCCTTACGGAATCTGGCCAAGATTTAACATCAGAAGGTCCTGAAGAACCTTTCACGCTATTTTTGGAAGAAAGTTTCTCCGGAGATGAGGGTCACAGCGGTACGCAACAGCCCAGTCCGCAGCCGCCCGATACAGTTGATGACTCCGTGGAGACAGCAGCTGATCAAACAGGAGGAGCTGACTGCTCCAAAGGTTCCGAATCATCTGGGAAAGGCGGCTCCGGAAGTGGTGGCAGCGTTAGTCCACAGGAGGAAGTGAGCCCGCCCAGTCCAAGTGCGCTGCCCGTGGAGGGCACCGTACAGCCTTCAGATGGTTCTGAGAAGCACAGCAGTACGCAACAGCCCAGTCCACAACCGCCCGAAACAGTAAACAATTCCGTGAAGACAGGACCTGATCAAACACAAGGAGGGGCTGAATGCGCCGAAGATTCCGACTCATCTAGTAAAGACGGCTCCGGAGGTGGTGGTAGCGTGAGTCCACAGAAGGAAGTGAGCTCGCCCAGTTCAAGTGCGCGGCCTGTGGAGCGCACCGCAGAGGGTGGAGATGGTTCTGCAAAGTCTCGTACTGGAAAGCCACCGAAGCACCAGTCTGCCGGTTAAGGCACATCAACGGGGGTTCTCAAGATACCCCAAATTTAGTGTTCCAGAACGAAATCAAATTTTCTGTGGATGCTTGGCCTGCTTAAAGGTGCCTGCGCGCAAGCCCAGGAAATCTTTTTGAATGTCTTGGCTTATGCGCAAGCCACAACCGTCTGAGTGTCTTTTCCCTGACCGCCCACTGCCTGAACGGCGTCGTGTGCTGCTTGCTATGTAGCGGTACTCTGCGGTGAAGGTGCTTGTTCTGCTTTGAATCGCTATCGATGTATGATTTGTATTTCCAAGTGAGCGTATCTTTCTCCCCCGCAAAGTTATTTCGCGCTGCTAAGTCTTCGAGGCACCCAGGGAGGTAGGAGCTGGTAGCAGTTTAAATGGGCGCCAAGACTGTTGTCTGCGGCTTCCTATGTGAGTTGTTTCGTTCCCAGATATACGCAGTGCAGGTCCAACATGGTGGATCTTGAACGTTTTGGTTATGTTGTTTTTCCCTTGCTTGTTTTCTCTGATGCAAAGCCACAAGGCCATTATCAATAATAAGAAGTTGAAGATCAAAGGGTCACCTTGCTGTTTGGCTTCCTTGAAAAGATGTGACTTTGAGACCTGAGTAAGATTGGGCACTGAAGCGACATTAGCTGCCACTGAGGAAGCTTTCTGTCGGCAAACGTCCATAGTTGCTTGAAGTAGATATAGTTTAAATATGTTGCCGAGTTCCACTCCGCACCTACATATTTTCTCTCCCTCCACTGCTTGCAACTGGTGACCGGCTCACTAATTTCCGTGATCATTTGTGTAAGGTTCCCGTCTGAACCCCGCTGGAAGTTTGGCGTCCACAAATGTGAAGTCAATGCAATTAATAGTTTCACATCAATGTGCTCTGCGTATGTTTTCGTTTCTCCCACTGTAACACGCTCTCAGCAGACTCCACAGCAAAGAAAACTGCATGCGAATTACCCATACTGCATTGCCTGCAAGTTTCATTGAGAAGGTTTAGATGTAAAAGCATTAAGAAAAAAGCCAATTCGCCCTGTACGCTCATCTATCACAGCTACTTTCCATAAACCTTTACCACCAAGTTATTCAGCAGGCAAATGCAGTTAGTGTTATCTCAGTAAGAATAAGGGGTATCATATGCTTTGAGCTGGAGGAGCCATTGAATGGAAGTATTTTTGTAGCGGCTTTACTGTAGCGGTGGGAGCCCAAAATGGGACAGTGCTCTTTCAGTCTACTTCCCTTTGCACCCGGGGCTCATGCAACTTCCCGATAGTTGACTGGCGTAGAGTCCGTCTTGTGGCATATTATCCATGGAGACATTCGAAATCAACCTCCCTCCAGCGGTAATACGCAACTGCTGAAGCGGTGCCGTCTGTATGGTTCCGAACTTTATCGGAAGATCTCTACGAAAGTTGCGTAGGCAGAATCGCAGAATTGGGAAGGGCACGGACTCTGCGACGGAGCACTGAGTAGCCTTTTGACACGTGGTGTCTTGTCGAAGTGGACTGTGTCATAGCCATTAGCGCCCAAGTTCTCAAGGACCTGCGCTTCCAAATGCGTGCTTAGTGGATGATCTGTGGTGGCCCTCGTAAAATGGTACACGTGATGAGACCACTACGTGTCGATTGTGGTAGAGGGCAGGTTGACCACCCTGGATGTCACCTCGAATACAGTCCTGGTTTCTCGATAAAAGGGCCCCTTTGTCGAGACAAGTCTTAACCACGTTGCCTTGCTCTTCTTCCTCAACACTGTCGCCACTTCGGTGAATTCTAGAACTATGGGGCGAATCGGAAGAAAGAACTGCGGTGCGCGAACAGATCCGTGCCCTCCTGGTGGCTGTAGGCATAGGTATGGTAGCGCATATTCTGCCAATGCTTCAAAAAGCCGAACGTCTTGGTTCATCTGCGCTAGAAAGGCAAGGACGATTTCTACGGAGCTCCCGGTCAGAAGCAGTGAGCAGCTCTGCAACAAATAATAATCTAGAAAACGAACTCCACTGGCATAAGGACAGATTAGATTAAGCAATTGAGAAGATATTGCAGGTTGTACAAAAAACATTCCTCTAGACGAATCGTTATTGGTGCGTCCCAGTCAGCAACATTTTTCGTATTGAGAAACGGTAAATCGCAATGCACTACGGAGGATCAGACAGTGAGGTAGCTCGCAATGGAGTGGATCTGTAAAGTGTCCCAGAAGCAAGTGATTTGCGCTAATTTCCCAGCGTGCACTATACTCAGTGCGTGAAACTGCCAGTCTGCATGATTGCACAGCACTGTTAACTGCAGAATCAATACCATCATCTTGCCTTATTGCGGTTGTTGACAGTGACTGAGGTAATTCTTCATGCTTTTCTGTTTAGATAACCATCCTCTCACACCAGCAAGTGTAATCATTGAAAATTGTGGTGCACCCATCTACGCTAAGCCGATGGCCTTTGGACAAAAAGCTATATTCACTCGCATCCCTGTGAACAAAACACCAAATAATGGGTTCTCAAGCTTGAATGGCTTTTGTTTGTTTCTCTCAGGCCCCTAAAGTGCTTAGGATGAGACCTCTGGTGTTTCAGGCGAGATGCAACTGCCCTGTGCATATTCTGCAATAAATAAATACTCCGCTAACTTTCGGCTGATGTGTGAAAGGGTTATCTATGCAAGCATGGCTTTGAGAAATTCTCTAACGCATTGGGGACCACGGGAACGGTTACGTAAGAGTTTGCAGCTCACTACTGTAGCGTCATACGTACTGTGACTCTCATAAGCACTATGAGAAAACGGATAGTCATACATTTTGTAAGAAAAGAAAGCCGCACCCAGCAGTCCTAACCAAACAGTCTACAAGTTCACTTTTTCGTTTAATCAATACTTGAAGTTTTGAATAATCTGTAGATGCTCACACCTGGAATTTGTTATGTAATACAACCGGACCTCCAGTGTTGGCCGTGAACGTAAACATGAGCACGTAGAGCCTAAAGCATGAGCTCAGCAAGGAACTTGAATATTCAGGTAGGACTGAACAAGGGGGATCTCGATCTTTGGAGAAGCTGTGGGAGAGTTGTCATGGTGCTGATCTTTCGTTGAAACGTCTGGGAGAGTCACCAAGAAGGCATGAACCTCTCGACACGAACACATTTACCTGCCACAATCTTACAGTAGAGAGCAGGTATTCGGGCGTTTCAGTGCCATTGAAACTGCTCAGTTGCTGCTGTCGGTACAGCGAGTACTGCTTGGAAGGTGACTGAGATGCTAAATTATGTGCTCCGCTCAGCGGTTACGGGCTTAAGAATGCCCTGACAGCTTGTCCGCCGCCTAGTCGATTCTGCGTGCCTTGCAGGTACGTAATCTTAACGACTCAAAAGAGAGCCCGGACGTTAAGTTGTCGACCCTTATTCCCACGCAGGGGTTTAAACGCGTGCTGCGGCTGTAAGTACGTGAGGGCCTGATGGTCTGCGTATGCCATAAACATAGCGGTATGACGAACGCAGTGCCACTGCTTCGGAGCTGAGACTACTGATATCAGTTCCTTGTCATGGGTTAAATGCTTCCGTTAATTATTGTTTGTGATATGGATAAGCGGAACAATTCGTGCTTACTTCTGCCCAAAGACTTTTGTCTCCTTCGCATAAGATGTCCCACGTATATACAGCTGGCCAGCACGTCTCAGTAGTGGTAAACTTAGATCGTGTAACAAGCGTAGCTTTGATTTTATCAGGACGCGAACCAGAGGTTGATCTGGTAGTCTTGCTGGATGTTGCTCTCGAAATTTGGTGGCAACGAATGCAATATCTGCGAAGCCACCAAACGCATGCGGCCAGCTACAGGAGCAAGGTAAGCAAGCATAAAACGGTACACAAAGACGATGCTGTAGGAAATCGGAAAATTCGAGGCAGAACAGAGGGGAAAAAAGTAGAGAGAAAGCTTTGCAGAAACTTCATTTCGTGCCTGGGCAATGCTGAAAGAAAAGCGTGAGCTCATTATACTTTGGTCCAAAGGACCGCTTTTTCTTTCGTAGAGCAACCTAAAATGAGAAAAGGGATTTTGTTATGTTTTCAGTGAATTGCACTTGTTTTTTTTTTATCGCGCTCTGTAGCTTTCGCTACAATTCTTTGGTTTACAGTTATCTTCTCTCAAAAATAAATTTACTTATTTTTTTGATGATGAAATTTTTGTACTTAGCTGAGGCAGCTTCTTTTATGTTGCTGGCGTTTCCTCTTTGTTTTTGCTCACCACCGTATACCTTATGCAAGTTTTCTGCGAGAGTTTAGATTTACCAACCACTTTTCAGCATCCGCAAGATGGCATCTCTCACACATAACGCATGTACTCGTGGAAACAGTGACACTACGTGTACAAAATTTCTACGCTCTGCTCTCTTGTGGATAATGACGTCTACAGGTATCACTCTGAACTAAGGCAACAAGGACTGCATGCAGCTAGCTTGTAACATCATTTTTGCAAGAGACGCACTGCGTAACTTTGAATAATTGTATTCTTCGCATAGATCTATTTGGCTTGGCACTACGTCCAATGCATCGAGAAGGGGAATTCTGAGTGCTGCAATCACTTTGGCCTTAAATGCTCTCGTCAAGCCTTCATGGTACATTATTCACGGTTAAACGCACACAACATTCATTTTTCAAGTTGAACTAATCAGGCTTTACTTCATCGTTCGCGCTAAACAAATTAATTTCATATGCCTGCTTCCACGAAAAGTGGACAAAAAGCTTAAAATTTCCTGCCTTTTACTGGTCAGAAAAGCGCAGCTATTTTGTGCCCTGCACTTGGTGGATACATCAATGAACCTCGAGGACAACAGTGCACTATCGTCCGCATTGCTCACCCTGATGCATCTTTGATTTAAATTTCAAAAGCCAAATGAAAGACGAAGTGCATCCCGAATAAATTTGGAATTGCCAAGTTCCTAATGTGGTCACGAGTCTGCAGACGGTTGAACCACACGGGAACATGTACAACGCTAGAACAGAGCGGTGAAAGTGCATCTCATTTGCTACACAAGAAGGGTACTCGTTTCATGTTGCGTCCACGACTTCTGTATCGTCATATCTTCAGAAGATCTGACGATGCACACGGTGCGGATGCAGCGTGGCACTTTGCCTGACACCACGATGCACAGATTTGCGTCTCCATCAAGATGTTCCATAATATTGCTTGTAATGCCACCAAAAATTGAAGGAAGTGCAATATTTGCTCTTCCTTCGTTTCTCCAATATACTTGGGGACGTGTGTTGCTACGTCAATCGATGTCAAATAGTGCGCTAGTCACAGGACTGCAAAGAAGCTCCTAGTAGTACTCGCCCATGCGCCTGAGCATGGAGCCATGTTCACTGGATTGCGTGAAACGCAGTACCGCGTACGCCAGTGCCACTATAAAACTAACTAGGCCATGATGCATCAGCAGAAAGAACAGTGTTTGTGTGACTGCATGTTGCCTACTTTGTTACCTTCTAGCCTGCTCTTGTTTCGAGCCTGCGCCACATGTGGAGAAAGACGCTGAATCTTATTGCTCATGGTGCTTTCACACATGTCGAAGACTGCGTCAGCACTGCAGAGTCGCTATGTTTAATGTGATGCCGCAGCAACCATTCGGCCGGCTGCTAGGTACGGCTCTCCCTACAGATGTGGCATAAAACAAAGAGATGACCATAAAATGCAGTGGTCAGGGCCATACTGACCTATGCAGACACAGTGCCGAGAAAAGGGCCGATCGATGGAAAGCAGCAAAAAAGACTAAGATCTGATGCGTTGAAGCCAGCAGCAAGGGAAATCTGCTCGCCGTACAGCGCATTAGCGAAAGGGTGCAAAGTTTCCCGTAGTTCTTCGGCCCGGATCCCTGAAGCCGATAAAGAACGCTTTCCTTGACGTGCACTTGGTCTTTAGTATTCCTCACCTGTGAATTAATTGCCGAGGCTCCAAACTTCCCAGACGTTTAATTTTCTTATGAAAGCTATCCAGAAATAACTTGCAAAGCTCTAGAAGGCAACAGGACAAGAGACTACCTGTGCTTCTGTTACCTACGCCCACGTACCTTGAATAGCGGCAGTTTCCGGAAAGGTTTTGCGTCAATTAAGAGCTCCCTAAAGATGCATTGTTGTCCTGTCTCCATGGCTCCCAAGATGGATCTCTAAACCATGACCGACGGTGTAATTTGAAAAAAATCGCCTGTTTCAACATTACTACATCACGTGGTTGAGGACGCTTCCCTTTTCGGTATTCATCCAGAGCGGATATAAATCGCCTAACGAGATAGGAGAGACCACGTGATTTCGAACTGGCATAGGACTTTAAGTAGCCAATATGTAGATACTTTCCCATCAGCTTGCCCCACCAAGCGTCCTTCTCCATTGGCGGCCCGACCACTTCACAGATGCACCACAAGTAGTCCGCGACAAGAAAACGACGTCCCAACCCTTGTGCTACTTTCCAGGATATGTCCGACCCAGTGCCAATGGTTGTTGACCAAACCGCTTCGTTCAGTAGCTTTTCTCCTAGTTGCATGAGGGTTGCAAGCTCTTTTTCTTCGAGTTCAGGCTTCGCTAGCAATTCGCGGACAGGCATTAGCAAATCAACAAGTTTTTCACGGCAATTGCTGAACAATGCCTTTTCCCAAGAAAACCTCTTGTGTTCTAGTCTCTGGCTGACCTTCGGTAGTCTCCAGTACGGGTGCTGTCTGCACGCCTCATCTGAAATGACGGCTTCCTTAGTTGAGGCTGCACGAGATTGTGCCTTCAACATGAACGCACATACAAGAACAAGAGGCCAGCGAAGGACCAAGAAACTGAATGAGCGGAAAATAATAGCATGGCCAAATTGATCACAAAGACGATTAATCAAAATCATTGCTTAAAACTGCTGCCACTATGAACGAAACAACAGCAGCATGCACCAGTATCCTACTACTGACAATGAGACTTGACATGCTGGGAAATTCAGCTGCTAAAACAACACGATACCTCACACTGGATAATTTGCAGCAGCGGCGTTTCGTAACGATCAGAGCCAGCCACTTATCTACGCCTACATGAATATTAATTGGTGATGTCACACGTATCAACACTATCACAACCGCAAAAGACAGATAAAAGTGAAATAAGCAGTGGCCGCCTAATTGAGCAGCTCGCATCTGGAAGCTGCATTGTTGGTAGTGTAGTGGGCTAGAGACTCACCTGATGTTTTTTAGCCGGATTAGATATGGATACCATGCTTGCATTCTTGGGATCATAAAATGTGGGCAAAAACGCAAAAGCACTATTCCATGGCTCTGTACTGGAAGCGAGATGTACCTGAAAACAGGGATAATGTAAGTATGGTATCAACTTTCACTGGCTCAACTGGAGCGAATGGGGAAACAGCAAGAACACGTCATGAGGACTAAACCTACATTGATGAATCAAGTAGTTGAACAGCATTGAACGCGCTGCTTTCTCCATTTAGGGTTATGCTAATGTGTGGAACTGACATTTTGCTGGGCATTGGGCCCGCTGTCATGAGTTGTAAAGTGTGGAACGGATGATGGCACTAAAAGGGGAGCACGCCCGTGCACCGGCATCATCACATTGACAACTTGTCCATAATCCTGACCAGGAATAAAATGATGTTTCTCCGAAGACCTTCCAGACTGAAGAATGCCTACTCCTTGGGTGCCGTGGTTCACCAGCAAGTTGGGGTCTGAGCCAATGTCTCCATTCCCTGAACTGCTAGCTGCAAAGCCAGGAAGAAGATCCCTGCTACTTTGCTGTTCCACGGCGCTGTTTGGTAATGAATTTCCCAAGTCGTCCAGCAGGTGAGCAAGCAACTCATCACACTCTCTTGACTTGGGGTCACTCCACAGCATGGCTCCGACGTTTTCGTTGGAACGCAAGTCTTGCTCTTGAGACGTAGATTCTGGAATGTGTGACTGCAGTGAATAGGGCGGAAGTCCCTGCAATGCCACCACACTGCCGGCGTCGCCATCACATTGTCCAGAAAACAAATAGTTACTTCCCACAGTCTCACCAGGCTGAAGGATGCCTGTGTTTTCAATGCATTGGCCGCCTTCATTTGCCAACTTGTCAAAGGGCAAGCCAATACCTTCCTCCCCTGAACTGTCAAGTGCAAATCCAGGAAGCACATTCCTGCTATTTTGCTGTTCCACGGAGCTGTTTGGTAGTGAATCTCCCAGCTGGTCCAGGTGAGTATGCCACTCATCACACTCTCTTGACTTGGGGTCACTCCACAGCATGGCTCTGACGTTTTCGTTGGAACGCAAGTCTTGCTCTTGAGACGTAGATTCTGGAATGTGTGACTGCAGTGAATAGGGCGGAAGTCCCTGCAGTGGCGCCACACTGACGCCTTCGTCAGCATGTTGCCCAGAAAGCAAATAGTCAATTCCCACAATCTCATCAGGCTGAAGGACGCCTGCTTTTTGAATACCTTGGATGCCTTGATTCGTCAGCGTGTCGAACGGCAGGCCAATACCTTCCTCTCTTGAACTGTCAAGTGTGAAATCAAGATGCTGCCTATTGCTATTTTGCTGTTCCACGGTGCTGCCTGGTAAGTAATATTCCGACTGCTTTAACAGGGGAAGAAGCAGCTCATCAGAGCTTGATTCAAGATTACTGCACAGCGTGGCGTTGACGCCTCTTTGGGAATTCAATCCTATATCGTGGGATGTGGGATCTGGAATGTGTGACGGCGGAAGGAAGGCTGGAACCTCCTGCAGCGGCTCCGTTTTGGCCGCTTCTCCAGGACAATGATTAGGAGGCAAATTGTAACTCTCCGGAAAATTTCCAAACTGAAGGATGTCCGCTCCTTGGATACCTTGCTCACCGAGCTCGTAGAATAAAGCAGCTGCCCCTTCACCTGAATTGCCTCTTGCAACGTCGCTACATTTCGCCTCACCGTCGATCTGCTCCGAGACGCAGTCAAGCGAAGTATTTTCTACGCCGAGCAGAGAGTTAAAAAGCCAGCTACTAGGATTTTCTGGCATCCTGGTGCTGCCGGACTCAGCCATCGTCTCCTCAGCTGTTCCACTCAACTCTAACTTTCTGTTACTCACGAATTCATGTGGTGTGGCATGCAGCTGGTCTGAAAAGTTGCCAGCATGCGCTAAAGTGCGCTTCTTGCTTGGAGGTTGTGGCTCCATGAAGGGATTTGGTGAGTCTGCGACCTGCGTTGATGGCAGTGTGTCCAGCATCCAGGGATCCGTTCTCCAGTGTCTTTCCCCATCGATAGAGCTCTTACGCTTCCTCCGCCTGCTTTCTCTGTTATTTTCTGTGCGCGATAACTCTTCCCAGGGCACTGCGGGATATGTAGGGCCCACGGTATTTTCATCGTAAACCGGAATATTTGCTGATAGAAACTGCTCGCATTCCTCCACAGATTGTCTGGAACCGAATATATTTGTTCCGTCATCGCCAACGCTTGCGAGTCGCCGCCGTAGCAGCCCTGGCGGTTCCCCTTTGCTCCTTGAAGAAAGACAAAAGTAGACAAAAAGAAGCACGGGAAGGAGCAATGTAGTAGCGGCAAAAACATTCTTTGTTAGCTTTGACCTATTAGAAACAGAAGAAGGAGAAGTAGCGAAGTGTACGACACGGTTGTCGTTTTGCATCGACGCCGCCTCGGCCGTGGATGCAGCATAATCCTCCTGTTCCGCAGCTGAGGGGAGCTTTTGAGCCCATGGTAAGATGTGCATGTCCCAGAAAACAGCAGTATCTTCTACTCTTCACACTGAGCAAAAGTACGTAGCTGTCTAGATGAAGCGCGGAAGGACGAAAATCGCGAGACGAGCATTCGGTGTACTGCGGCAGCTGCGCCATGAGAACGAACTGTGTCCCATCACAGCGCACTGTCACGATGTATGGAGACCACTTTCAGTTGAAATGTACTTTGAAACAAAGAAATTATTTCAATATGCAAAGTAACAAGGGAAAAAGGGATACTTTTGCCCGCAGTGCACCGATAGGTTCATGAGGATCTACGGGCATCGATGCACACTGGGAGGTGGTGAATGATTTACCAGTGAGCCCGTGTCACACTCTCCAGGCAATAAATACTCGTTAAGGTATTTATGATTCTTGGTTTCTAAGAGTTGATTTTTCGACCAAATAAAGCATACGTGGTGTTCTTATCTTTGCAGGGTACTCAGCTATCCTGCTTTCATAGAAAGTCACCTCTAATTTTCTGGACGGCTGCTGAATTGCGCACTGCCATTTGTCGCCAATGACCACCCCAATCTACCTTTAGCCAGTTCCAGAGCATACAGACTCTTATATACTTTTCGTTTAGAATTATATGGTTTCAACTGTCTGTGTAAGCGTGCTGCGAAGTTCGGGACGCTTCGCATCATTGAACAGCTTAATCAGGCGCTCGGGCAACTCAACGAGTGCAACTTTCCAAAGCATTGGCACTATGACACTCATGCGTTGCCATGCGTAACTGATCATCTTTTAGGTTTTTCAAAGGCCTCACCAAAGCCGTACTGCGGCAAAAGTTACAGGCTTCGCTACTCCCGAGGCACCTACGCTTCACCACGCGAAAAACTTGGAAAGAAACCACAAGCAGCTCCACCTCACAAACCCAGGCAGATAGGTTCTACGCCAATGGGGAGAAAGTGAGAACCCGTTAAACGAGAAATGGCTACTGTGGTGCCAGGATTGAGATACGGAGCTCATAGGGTCCTAATCACGACTAAAAACATCGTGGGAAAAGCTTCGGTCGAGTCCTAGAGAATTTGTTAGGAAAGCAGGCCGGTCACCACAAGGGATGGAGATGCTCAATTGGGTTAGAATACAAGCAAGGTTCTGGGGCTCAGCCTAGGGGGACTCCTGCATTTCCTCGCAACCGTGAGCATTAAAATCAGGCGAGTACGTTCTTTAAAACGGTGTCTTTCATCCGAAGTGCACTAGTGCAGCACGTTTGCTGCCTTAATCATCACGCACAGCTTCCTAGTCACTTTAGGCGTCTTGCAGGGGATAAATGATTAGATGCGTGGTGCACTGCACTGTGAGCTATTGCCTGCACCCTCCCCAGCATTTGTTTGCAAATTAAAAAGACTACAAGCCAATGGCCTTGTTCTTGATGTACAGACGGGTCGGTAGGGCGGTAGCCACCAGTACAATTAAGCACGCATGTAAAGTTTCTCTAGCCGCTATAGTGTACTCTAAATTTTTTGGGACAGGTATCAATGCTTCAGCCGGTATCCTGGTTACACGCATGCATTTGCAACAGGCCGCCGAGTCTTCTGTCCTCGCATGGCTAATATGTGATTCTACAGGTACGACTCATCCTTGCACCAGGCATACGTGGAGTTTTTTTCCGTTAGTCAGCCTCTTGTTGCCTTGTTTCCTCATCTGCTTCCCCCGTCCGGAAGAATTCCACAGGGCAATCAATGAATTGCATGCAAAAAGATTCTCTGGGAATTGCAAGCTTTAGGCAGATGGAAGCAAGCCTACAGATTAGTGAGGAGTATAATGTTAGGTATCTCATTGTAAATCTACAGTCACGTATGTGTTCTTTAGGGCACGCTGACGTCCCAAGATGGCTCTCAGGGCTAGCAATAAAAAGCCGGGGAAGGATTCTCGGCCGAATTTCCGCTTCTCTCTCTATTTCTAGAAACAAAATTAGTGACAGAAACAGCAGGCCGGTAGCTAATGTTAAGCAGCAGCAACGCATTTGCCCTTGCCGAGATGAAGAAGGCAGACAACCGGCAAAACCAGAGGCGCAGATGGCAGCTGGCCCTACAGGTCCCTGTGCCAAAGTACTTAAGCTGGCTCGTGCTCGTGCATCCCTGGATCCACCTATGCAAATCCACTTCCTCCAAATCTCTGAATACCTCTACTGAATGTAGGGTTCGCTATTTAGTGCAGAGGAATGCCTGTCGGTTATCGACTCGTTCTCTGCGTCGATGTTCGGGCGGTTAACTGTGCTGCGGACTGGGACGAACTGCAAAGCTCGCTAGCCAGGTGCCCTGATGATGCTTCGAATTAAAAAGAAGTATGCAGAGAGAAGTTAGTTTAAATAATTTTCTTCGAAGGACCTTCTATTGGCTGTGACTCGAAGCGCCGCGCAGGCAATCTTATCAGAGCCGGATATATTCGATATCTCTGCACCAGTGCCTGTTGATTATTTGTCAAGGATTTGCCTTGCAATACTGGTACAATGCACTGCGAATGCCTTCAAGAAATCTGCAGTGTCAGGCATAACATGTAGTAGGCCCGAAAAGCTTGTTCGGCTTCGACATCTTTGTGAGTGCGGATGATACAGAGTGCGTCCCTAGCAAGCAAGCCTGAAATTCTTTCCCTTAAAATCAAGACCACACGAAGACCCCTAGCTTTATCTGCGGAAGAGCGCCCAATCTGCTATTTGAGGTACGGGATAACTTGAAACTTCAAATGAAAAGAAATTCACTTTTTCTTTGACTGAATGCGCTACAGCTTTCTTTATTCACGCGTTGGAAAGCATTACCCGCTGCCTTCGCAATTGTTGCCAAGAGCTGTCATACTGCTTGTAGATCCTACGGCATCGGTGGGTTCCTTTCGACCATGACCCAAAAATGCACAAAACTGCCAAGCTCTGAGCACCGCCTGTAGCGTAGTTGTGCTTCTGTTGGAAGTGATGGTCATGATTCCTCGCATTTTTGATAGAGAAAAGCATCACTGTCCGCCCGTCAGGGAATCAGATGGAACCCCACCCCAGAACCGTCTCTATACAGTGTAATTCTCCAGCAGAAATATTTTTGAATCAAAACCGTCGAAGGTAGTTTTAAAAAAAACAGGCAGATGCCATGCCTTTAGTTCCGACGCGATGTGCGTATCGTGGTGCATATGCTGCGCCATGATCCATAACCTTTGACAAGTATCTGGTCTGAAGACTGCCCTAAAATTCTTTTATTATTTTGTCTAACACACAGCTCCTCATCCACGGCTGCATCTGTGGCTCCGAAGGAAAGTCCAACCTGCCAGTTCTGTCAGCATACCACGTTAAATTTTGCCAGAGTACCATGTAGGGGCCTCCAAATGATATGCTCTGTCAACCTATCATTCGCAGGCCCCTATATGAAACTCTGGCAAAATTTAGCGGCTAAGCTCTCATTCACATGGACTGCTTAGCAAGCCTGCGGCCTCCAGTTCTTCACGTGTTCTTCAACTGACACGGTATCGCTCAACTCTTTCGCAAAACAGTAAGTGATGCACGCAAATTCGATATCCACATGCATATGATTTACGCTACGTTAATTGGAGAACTGCCGTCTGTTGTTTGGATTTCTGCAAACAGTGCGGAGGGCACGCGCTTCCCAAGATGCACCGTTGCTCGCCTAATACATATGGCTGCCCGGCGCACTGCTGCAGGTGACACATTCTCCATGGCTTCAGCGTTGCCCCTGTATTCCATTAGTTCTCCTCTGGTGCAAAGATGTTGTCCTGCCTCCATGGGTCCCACTCATGGCGCTTAAACACTGTTGGGCTATTTTCCCTGCAGAAAAGTTCCTGTTTTAGCTCCACTACCTCACGAGCTGGGGGTCGCTTGCCTTCTTTGTACTGATGCATAGCGGAGCGCAATCTTAACACAAATTGGAACCGGCTGTCTGCACGGGAAACGGTAGGGAACATTACGCTGTTTACGTCCGACAGTCTTTCCATCAGCGACTGCCACCAAGGTCGATTAATAGTTTCGACCTTAGTCACTTCGAAAATGCTCCACAGGTAATCCATCGTGATAAAACGACGCCCCAGTGGGCCTGCTAGGTAGGCCGGCGAAATGCGGCCAGTCCCAATAGTCCTCGTACACGCTCCATAGCTAACAAGCCTCTCGGCTAATCGCAAAAGGGTACGAAGGTCGGAGTAGTCCAGCCGCGGTTTCAACAACTGCTGCCGAATGGGCTTCAGTACCTGAACAAGGCTTAAACGAGTAGGATTTAGCAAAGCAGTTTCCCAGTCAAACTCCAGTGTCCGCCCCCCCATGTCGGCCGTGGGAAGACGATAGAACAAATGGCGAGCGTAGAAGAGGTCATCAAAACACTCTCCTGTACACGGTGGAGAGGGTTCAGAAGATGTGGGAGACTGCATGAAGATGCAGACGCACACAGAGCACCGAAAGTAAGCATTCATTCAAAAGACACTCTGTAATAGAACATCAAAAACAGCCGAAAAGCGGGCGCGCAGCATCGGGCGTCAAAGAGAGGTAGAGCAGTGATATCGTGAGACGCCAAAGCCTTCCCAGTTCTTAAAACACTCAGTGTCGACATTGGATTTTGGTTCAGCGTATATTAGGGATATTGTCAGACGCCAATACCTTCCCAGTTCCTACAACACTCAGTTTCAACATTGGTGTTTGGTCTACAGTATGTTCGGTTCAACACTTATCATCTGAACTAAAATTTTACGCATAGTGTAGCGCCAGTGAAGGACACTATGAGCAGGCAGAGGCGCGCCCACAGCTGAGCTAATTGCAGGAATATTAAGTAAGATGAGCGTGCATAACAGAAGAGACCGCATTATTAATGTGCACTCTGTCGCGCTGATGATGCACGTCATTGCCTCACCACAGAAGCTTCGAGCACGCTAGGCTGCGTATTGTCCGTTGGTACTTGACCAGGATGGAAGAATTGACTTTTAGCAGCATCGTAAATTGCCGTTTGGGCTCCATGATCCTTCTGTAGCTGAACACATGGACAGAGAGCATTTTCCCCAGATACGCGACAAGATTCAAAAAAGATGAGGCGAAATGCGGGGCAAGCTTTCGAGGAAACAGCCTCACGCTGCCGCGGCAAAGACAATTGGCGTCAGCCACTGTTAGCCAAAGTCTACACAGAGCCGCTGCGAGAACCATTGACGTAAGCATGACGTACACTGTGTATGTGCGTAGAAGATGAGGTGCTGCAGGCGAAATCAGAGTTTGCCGTAGAACTCACGTTTCCGTGGGCCGACTGCCAGGTACTCCCAGATGAGAGACTAAGCCTTGACAAGAGATTATATGAACTCAGGAGTCCAGGACCGCCTTCTGCCGGCTCTGCAAAATCAGGATCTTTCGGGTTGTCTGTTCTAGGCTGATAATTAGGAAGAAGCAGCGTGGTTCTTCTGGTTTCGTCGGCCTCTGTGGCAGAGCCATAGATCGCTGTCGGCCCTGTGCTTTTACCAGCAGCCAGAATGGGACTTTGTTTCTCAGCGCCGTGAAAAGCTTCATATTGTCTTATGGTGCCTCCAACTGATTCATACCCTGCCGGATGTCCAAACTGATCTGGAAACCATGTTTCAGGTTCGGCAGTTTCTTCAACGTACGGGTTCAGCCACGGCAACGGCCTTGTGGAGCCCAGCATTTCTACTGGTGATTGGGAGACCCAATTTCCGGAAGTTTGTGGTGGGTATGTATATACATACGGATACGGAATACCATGCAGACTACTGGGGTAAAGCCCACCCATTATCAGTGGACCAGGGCCCATGGAAGGTCCTTCAAGCGGATCTGCTGTCCCGTGAAAGGCTCCAAATTCATCACTCTCCTGTCCTTCCAACAGCGGTCTCTTATGCTGCCTTAACCGTTCATTACCGAATGAGTTACTGCGCTTTCTCTTGGGGTTACGGGGAACGCCGTTCCGATCCTCTGGGCCATCCGAAAGCAGCAACGAGAGGTAAAAGCCTGCAGATTCTCGTCTTCCTTCCTGCTCCTCTGAGAGCAGAAGATTCCTGCACTTTTCCTGAGCTTTCCCTAGAGGTCTATATTGCTCGCCTTCATCACTGTTGGCGAGCCGACGTCTCATTAGTTCCATTGAGTTCCCCTGGTTTAAACGTGAAAGACAGAAGTAGACAGTCACTGCAAGGGAAAGAAGCGATGCAACTGCAGCGAAAATTATGACCTTGGATTTTGGCTTAGTACGAAGAGCAGAGCGAAAATACGTCCCGTGCATGCTATAGTTCTCGCCCGGAGGTGCAGCGGATCGTCGATTTCCTCCTTTCAGCGTCTCCTCCACGAGCGGATTGTGCTCGATCCAAGGTGACGCTTGCATTTCAGAAAGGAAGGCAAAATACCGAAAGGGGCCATATCACCAGGTATTTCTGGAGAGTACACGAGAATGTAGAACAATGATCTGCGCGCTCGGTCGAGTGGTGCTCTGGTTCTGGACAAAAAAGAGCTCTAATCCTTTCCCAAATCCACAGCAAAGGAAACAAACTGATAGCTAGGCTACCATATGGCCTTCTTAAGAGGAAATAACTGGGCAGAGGAACAAGTTCCCAAGGGAGTGACTGTTTGGGCGGTGTAACTGGAGGCTTAGCGGAGGGTTGCGCCAGTGCGCGCTAGTTCCATTTGTCATTGGATTTCTACTATTTCTCATAGTTCTTCCAGGCACTGGGTATATGTTTCACTGTGCACCAGCATATATGGAAGTCAACGAACTGCAGGAAAACTATGGAAAACAGGCACGGCTGGTCTCTATCGTAGAACACCGTATGCGTCTCACAAGACTCATCTGCGCAAAACAGCACGAAGTGCTAGGAGCCCGATCACACAAGGTATCAATAAGTCATCTATGATCCAATTCACTGTTTCTTCTACAGAGAAGTACTTCAAAGAAATTGGACCGATATGATGTTGCGCTCCGCTACACAGATTTCGGTGGGGTACGCCGCAGCTACATGCAAACTGAGGTAAGGGTTGAAGCTAATAATGTAGTTTTGCACATCCGTATAAACATTAGGTGCAAATAAATGAAAGCAATCATCCTTCTCTCCCAATCACGTGTATAACACTGTGCTACACTTTTACATACGGAGTAGGATCATGTAATGCAGACCTGATACATTTGCGTACGTAACCTCACAACCCGTCCATTCAGCACACAGAGCTGGCTCAGGGATTCACAAAAATAAGAAAATTGTTCCATAATGGTCACAGTGCATGGAAAGAAATGATCGATACAAGCCAGTTCTTGCCGAGCATACAATGAGTATCTCATTCCCCCTTGCTACATTGTGGTTTCTTTCATCTTTGAGGAAAGCTAATCAATTGCTCAGTTTTGGATGGCCATGATAAGAAAAGGAGCGACAGAGTTTGAAAACTTAAACAGCAATGGGGTTTCGGTAGCTGCTTTGGGACAACTGACGGCTGACTTCAGCGGACAAAGTGTAACCTGCAACTCATCATTGCCCTGGGTGTCATCAACTGATACTCTTGATTGTCCTATTGTATCCAGCGCTCAAGCTAAACTATGTTCCATGCTAATCCAACAATGACACTATTGTCATAAGGAGTCCACCAGTCCACGACGCACTGCGAAGTGTCCTTCAGATGAAGGTGGGCTGACCCTTCTAGGAGGCGGTGTCTAATGCTTCAAGAGAGAATCAAGGTGCATCGGTTGTACGTAGAAAAAACGATTAATCTTATAATCATTGTCGCTGCATTCTGAAAAGCAACGCCGAAAAGAGGAAAGGCGTAGCTGCTTCACTGGCAAGTGCCTTAAGCTGTCCCTGAGACTGCCAGAGTTATGGCTGACATCACAGACATTAAACGCACGGACTTTGCACGAAACTGGTGGGTCAAGAACTCACGATGCACAAAATCATGTTGACGCTTTCCAGGGAAAAGCAAAACTTTTCACAGGGACTGAACATCAGGCAGGACGCAGAATTTCTAATTCTACAACCTAGTCGATGAAGACAAAGCAGCTTGAGCAACTGACCACTCGAAATGGTATAAAAGAACAACAACGTGCACTGTGAGTCTCTATGCAACACGGTAATCGCATAACAAATTATCACTCAACTGTGTCAGTAAAAAGGACCATGCACTTTGTGATGAACCGAACCGAACCACTTCTCTACCACACCCAAAAATCGACAGGAACCACAAGTCTCTTTAACAGCTGTCTACAGTGGAGAATATCATATGGATCCGTTTTCGTCGCCTGGAATCAGTTCGCCCCTGCATGCAGTGCCACGCAGCTTCGCAGCCCTCCTATGGAAGCGAAAACTTGATGCCCTTGGGTTCACTGCGGGTCCTTTAAGAGATCCAGCAAGGCACCAGATTGGCAGTGTTCTGCTATTCCACAATGGTGTAGCAGAAAAGCTGTAAAGCATCACTGCGTCAAAGAAGACACGTAAATGCCTCACAAGAAAGTGAACTCGGCACCCAGAATGCTTGGAAAATATTGGAACAGCATGCAGAAAGTATTCCGCCCGTTTTTCTTGAGACTGACCCCAGAAATGGGGAAGCTCGAATACTCGCTGCATCAATAAGATAGGCGACCTCACCGACATAAAGTACATACTCTGGCTAAGACAAGTTGCCACCAACGCCAGTGCTGTTCCATTGCGCCTAACTATGCTATTTTCCTACAGGTGAAATGCCTCAAATGGGAGGAACAAACTAGTTCCACACCATCAGTGTACTCTGCCCTTGGCAGTGTTCATGGAGCATTCTGTTTCGAAGCATGCTCGAACGCAAAGCTGTATTCGGAATCAATCTACTCACTCTTTCACGCAACCATTTTATTGTACTTGGAAAGGACACACGTGCTTTGGTAAACCCTTGACGAGCAACAAAGGCGTTGTTACTGCGTGGGCAAAAGTAAACTGAATGCCACAAGAGAAAAAAGGGGAATGAATCACTGGACGTGCGTTATACGAGTGTTGAACCTGATGCACCTGAGGGAGATGGCTGCGCGGAAGAAGCAGTGAGGCGAGGGATGCAGAAACCCGCTCGTAGCTGATAGGGAAAATGTCATTATATGCACACAATTTGATAATATTTTCCCAAGAAAAGCGGATACTCTCGAAACCATGGCCCGGAATAGGCTCGAGGTTCCCCGAAGCTCGGACACTGCATCACTGTATCCTGAGCAGGCAAGATCGGTCTCAGCGAAGCCAGAAAAAATTACATACTGTGTTGATTTTGAAGCAACTGTGCATAGCTTACCCAAAATAAAAGCGAAGACTGAGTGGAAATGCAATTTAGGTGGGCTGCAGAGGAAGACAATTGATTGCGCGCGTATGTGCACACATCAAATGGACCACTCATAGAGTCATTGCAGCCTTATGACCAGCCGAAATATACTCCTGCTGAAAATCTATCATGCAAATATATGCCTTACTAATGGAACCACTATGCCTGTGGTACACCCCAAGCAGTAAAGAATCACGTGTTCGTGCCGCGAAGCGGCCTTTGTTTTGCGCAGCAGAACAATAAAGTCCAGAAATGCCCTCAGGGTCACAAAATATTGAATGTGTGGAGTCACGTGATAAGCAGCAGGATTAAGCACGCCCTTATGTGCACGGCAGAAGTAGCAAGAGACTAAAGCTGCAGTTTGCTCAACGCTCACGCAGCAACGGGAACACATTGGTAGAAGACGTTCGTATCTCTTTAAACAGGATTTGCAATAATGCGGTTTATATGTTACTAATGCTGAATGGTATTCTTCTGGGCAGCAAGAAGCATGAGCCTTTCGGACCAAGGGAGGCGCGCGAGCAAAGATGCGCCCAGCTCATTCAAATATGGCAGCTTTCCCACGAAATACTTCTCCAAATCACACATGGAATACCGTTTGCAACTTCTACGTTTCTGAGCCGAGAGACTCATGGTGTCTAGCATGCGAGCGTGCACTAACCATGCACGTTTGGAGCGGGCACATTCTACCTGACGTCCAGAGTGTCCGGAGCCCACAAGCAAAGTTAAGCGGCGTAGCAGGAAGTCCCGATACGCCAAAGCCTAGCTTACCAAGACACCAGCGACACCCAGCAGAAGGATGGCAACGAGCAGAAGCCCCTTCACGCAGGCGTCAAGCCGCGAACGTTGCCCGCTCGAACCGAAAGATGGAGCAGCTGCTGGGAAATCTTCAACGTGTGACCGTGGGGCAAAGGCCTCCAGAGATCTCAGAGCCACAGCCACACAAATGAGACCGTAGAATACGAACACGACGGAAAATGCTTGGCTGGCTTCGTGAAGATTGTTGCAACTGAGGGAGAAGCGCCTCAGCGGAGCAGGTGGGGTACTACTTGGCTCACTTGCTGTTCGAGCTACTCAGGGTGCCAACAAAATGCGGAGACGTCAATTTCATGGACGGGAGAGAAGCAGCAGCAAGCTTGGCAGCAGTTTAAGGGACGTGAGAACGAATTAGAGTCCTGACTCGGTGGACTACTCACACGGTTCAACCTGCTCTAGATCAACGAAAATGACAGAGCACACAAACCAACTACCGGAATCATGGACAGCATATTGCCTTGTGGGTGCAAGGGCAACACAAAGGGCATTTGACGAGAGATGGCCCCTCATGAGAACTTTAGGCAACCTGCAAGGCATGCAGGCGTGTGGGACGCTACGCTGTGTACTGTGCCACTACCCAGGCCAACGCCACAGTACTAAGGAAGTGCCAGAGGCTTTAACAGATCATGCCGGTAGAAAGCGCAGCAGCACCACCTAAACAAAGCCTTGTGGTTGCGGGTGGCAAATCTCCTATACACCAGTGAAAAGGCGAAAGCCTGCTGTGTGCCCCCGCCGCAGGTCCGAATCCCACTGAAGGCTCACCCAGCTGGAAGAAGAGATTGTTAAAGAAAGAGAAAGGGGACGGGAGTAGCTGAAAGAGCTACAGCAGCGCCCATGGCGTGCATTGAGAAAGAGAAACAGAGCTTATTCGAGGTGAAGGTTGCCACCGCAACTACTGCCTGCACGCAGGCTACAAAAGAAACCAAGGCAGATAAACCGCATGCGGCTCCGGGAAGTGATGAACAGGAAGCCACATAGCAGTGGTGGTGCAGGTGTTTGCGGACTCGGCAGATGAGAGCTGGGGGCCACTGTTGAGCGTGGTACATGCCGTTGGGATACATAGGAATGAATGTAAGGCGCTTCCCAGTACGGGTGCATTGCATATTTGCATTAGTCGGATAATAGTTGACGGATTGACATTGCGGACGTTTACCCTGCACATCGACTATTATCCGAGCGAGTCCCTGCATGACGACCACGAGTTCACGGGGCTGTCTATGTGGTGTGCGAGTGAATGCCATGTGGGGTATTTCTCGGTGCTAGCTGTACCTTATGAGTTTGTCCTCAGATTCGACTGGCTAACAGACCATAAGGTGGGGTGGCACTTTCAGTCCGACAGGCTACTAGCCGACGTGCATAATCGACGGTGTGGTCTACCAATCAGAAAAGCACAAGAAACGAAGGCGAAGGGCACACAGCCACAGAAGGCGCACGCGTGGAGCACAGCAGACGAAGCCTACAGAAATACTGCCCCGGCAAGTCCTCCATATGAGGCAGAGGAGACTATACTATTTGGCCTCACCCCCAAAGGATACAAGTCAAACCGCAAGTCCAAGGCCAGCGTGCCTATCAAGAATCCACTGCGCGAGGCGCCGGCTAACGCAACACAACACCGGAGTGCACTACAGAACTCGACTCCATAATGACATTGCCGGCTTTGGGTAGGCTACCTACCATTCATTTGTGAGCAGCGCGTTCAGAACTTTGCCTGCGTTCGCTAGCGGAGCATTGCAGTTGGATGCCTAGGTTTTCAGCCTACTTACAAAGCGGGGCTGACAATAAGGACGCCATGGGCCACGGCCGCCTTCGCGTACACCCATTTCGAAGAGTGAATGCGGTCAAATGAAGAGAGGAAGGTAACAGTATAGATACTCGAGCTGAGCAAAAGCCATCAAGCGGATTCGTGCTTGTTTTTCCTGGTCTGGCTGCATATGCCGACACCTACGGCTATTCACGCAACTTACATTCTGGAGATTTAGAAGATCGAAGCAAAGCCATTTCAGGCTTTAGTTTCAAAGGATACTTCTGTTTGCTTCCGATACTTCTCTCTTGCTGAGTGAGCGTGCAGCAAACTGTGGCTTCAGTGACTCTTGTCAGCCCCGAACCGTTTAGTTAACTCCAGGTTCCGGTAGGCTTCAACATACGAGTCCTGAATCTTTCTGCATGGCAATTGCTTCTAGCTATCATGCGGATCTTCACGTCCCGAATTGTATGACATTGAAGCTCATCTCTTTGGTGCACTAGAGTACTGCACACAGGAGCTCTTGCATACCTACTGGATCTCTTGATTTGCTCTTAACACTTTGGATAATTCCTTGTCCGGTTTCCCTGACCTCTACTCTCAACACAGGAGTTCCTCCATGGCAGTCTAGCCTGAATCCCGAAGGAGCTTTGCGCGGTATAAATTCGACATTTTACTTTTATCTGTAGTGACATTTCGCCTCAGTACGGCACCAACTTTGCTTAATACTTCTCGTTACTTCGCGCCCACTCTACTCTCGCTGGCACTACTTCGTTGCGCAATACAAGATCTCCCTTGAGTCCGCTGCCTTACCAGTTCCATGACGCTGATACCTACAGTATTCTTGAAATGCATCCTCTTTAGTAGGTGTACATCCATGAAGTGCCCTAACAGCTACTGGTTTTACCATCGTAAGTTTAGCCCAACATCACTAGAACATCGCTGAAGCGGATCTACACTCTACTCAGGAAGAAATTCGTGGAGCTACCGTCCTCGTTAGATGCGTTGCAAACGTCCTACCCAGGTATTCATGTTTCAGTCGCGGTAAAAGTTCGACGTCAGCGATCAGCTTTTAACCAACGGTTACCTGGCTAGCAGCTACAACATCAACAGCAAACGCGTATGGTGCAACGTAGTGGCATCATTCCCAATGTACCCTAGATGGAAACGTGAATTTGTTTAAAAACTATTTTGGTCGGAAGCTTGAAAAGCATCCGCTGGGCGCTCGCGGTATAGGCTTCTCAAGTGAGGGCCCTTCCGATGCGGCGACTCGTTCGTTTCAAAGCCGCATATCCCACATTGAAGAATATTATTCTTTTGAAGTCCCAATATGCTGTGATGTGAACAGCTGAATATAAATGTGAGCTGTGGGGCGGTCCACAAGTATCTCGAAACAGCATCTATTGGATTCCAGGAAGGCCAGCTTGCGAGTCACTATTTCCGAACATTACCTGCCTACTCTGTAGTACACCGTACAAAACTAACAAAAACATTAAAGTAACACAAGCATGTATTTAAGAAAGCCGCTCGTTCTAAAGGAAAGCTAGATATATTTGAGCACGGTTTGCAGTGCCGGAATCCGTGGCGTGCACAGAGTCTCTGCTTGCCAGCTAGTCGCTGCCAGCCCCAACCGGCCATGATGCGGAGGTCCGGCGTCTAACCACGCTCATTGCTCTGCCTATTCACATATTTTGTGAGTAAGCTTTGGTTTACGCGTATAAAATTCTGATTTTATGGTCTATCGCGGCCATTCCCGCGCTGAAGTGCACTATGCAGCGCTTCAAGCTCGCCCTTGTACGCCGTCCATGAACAGCCCGTTATGAAGTATGTTGCGAGTGAAATTTCGTTAAAAACGAATAAGTGAGCTCCTGGCTATATATATATATGCAGCTCAAGAAGTTACTTAAGGAGCAGCTGCGGGGAATGAACATCCAGCCATAGTTGCATCGACACTGCGGGCGTGCTGCATTTCCGTATTTTATCTTGAAAGTAGTCTCGATCACCTCTAAATGATTTACTCATTAGTTCTAAATTAATACTGAGTCAGGAATAGTAGGTTCCGGTCGTGGCCTCAACTTGTCGTGAGGTGCAGAAGGTCAGAACTGTTCGTTCACCGTTTCTGTGGGCTTCTGCTGCCTTTGTTGCACTCTTTGTGGCTAAAAAATGGCACGTCAGTATTGTAAGATACCAAAAAATTACCTCAAAATTTTAGAAATTTTATTTCTTAACCTCCAATCTCGGTTTTGAACCGAACACTAGTTTCCAAGCTGGCACGAGCATGCCATTGCCTCAGGCGGAACTCTGCAATGATTCCGTACAGATGAAGCACATGATAGTTTGGCAGAAATAAATAAGAAGAAAAAAGGTATGAGGCCCATAATGTAGATTAGTCTGGTCAGTTGGAAGGATGTGCTTGTACACACATTCAGAGAAGCGGCGAACGATCACCTGTTCGCTGCAATGCGGCCGAGCTGGTGCAATTGACGGCCCAGTAACTACTGTGAAGAGCGCACTATTTAAATGTGTTAATATTTTTTCAACGCTTCCACTTTACTAATGCAAGCTGACGGCGAAAAATTGTTGATTTCTTTGAATTCTTCCTCTCGAGTTCCTAAGAGTATACTTTGTCCTGGATTCATGGCTGCAATGCCCTGCATGGGCATGGCTGTGGAATCCAGACCTACAGTTCATATCCAGCTATCTCACTGTGTTTGAAATGCAAATATCTGAGTGGGTTAGTGAACCTCAGCATGTGGGCGAGCAGGAGGCTTACCATGCTCATCGGTCTGGTTCGCCTCCACTCCCAGCCGACAATGGCGATGATGGCAGCCCCTGTTTTCCTTCTTCTTCACGAGCAAGATTAAATTCTGTATCTTTAGTGGGTTATGCTGTGGCAGCAATTCTCTCCATTGTCTTGACGGCCTACTTCTGTTTCTTTTCAAGCCCTTCGCTGAAATCGCCTGGTCCAGTCTCCCGTCAGCTGGCTGACGGCAAAGATGAAGAAAAGTGCCGGCAGCTTTTCTCAGGAGAAGAAAGTACGAGTGACGCAGGGCCCGAGGAGTCGCCTTTGCAAAGTGTAGATGGCGGGGTTCAACGTACCACCACTGGCAGGAAAAGGCTCATAAGCACAGATGAAGGAGAAGACCAGGCTAAAAAATCCAGAACGGAGGACATGGAGGAACAAAGTGCGGCCTCTACGGCAGAATCACAGCCTTCAGAATTAGAAGATCGGCAAACAGAAACTGGAGGCGCCGACGTTACTGAAGAAAGTGAATGGCTTGACAGCCTTTTGATGGGAACAGGCGAGTTGCTAACGGCGCCTACTCTATCGATTGACCAATGGTTTCTTGATCACATTCTACAGCGGCCATCAGGCCCTTCTTCAAGCAAGGATGCAGCTACTCCTAGTGGAGGTGTGGAGCCTGGACCCGGACGAGACGGCAGCCCAAGCGAGGATACTGCCAGTGAGGGCCCTTTAGATTCAGGTTCTGGGATCCCAAGCGCAACTAGCGGCAAGCTTTCTCCTTCTGAACGACTTCCTGGGTCTCCCGAGCCTCGGCAATTTCTCTCGGACCAGCCAAGAGGCGATTCGGCACAAGAGCACCCTGGTTCGCCGTCGCATTCGTTGCAGGTACTTGTGTTGGCACAGCATTCACCATGTTTGAACGACAAGTGATTAATTCGCAATCAGGGGAAGGCCTTATCCTTGAATTCCTACTGCTCGTAGTGGCTTTTGTCACTGCAGTAATGCCACAGGGAATCTCTGGTGTGCCTGTAATGTGGAGTGCACTTTTTTGGCCGATCTAGGAGTAATAGGGCCTCTTGGCAATCGTTTAGTTTTGTTCAGAACTCCCGCAACTGCTGCCAGCAGTGCATCGCTCATTCATGATCTTCTCACAGCTACTGCTTCGGTAGTGAATGATGATGCGCCTTTACGACTTCAGGAAGAAGAATACTTCCCCTCTGGGCCCTCTACAAGCTTTGCTGGTTTGTCTGAGAGCTCCGATAACGCAGCTTTAGAAGCGGGTTTCTTGCAAGCACTTGTACGTCGTACTGTAAGTCACCACGCCACGCTCTCGTGACAAAAACCAAAGTCACCAGAGGACCCCACGATTTTCCATCAACTCTGCTTTTTGTCAGGCAGCTGATTCTTTGCCTCTAGCGTAGTTGACCCCTCCTCTTCGAATGTTTTTATAAATGTCAACTCACGTCAGCCCAGCATTAGGTCCTCTGTATGGGTACTCTAGCCTCTCAATAATTTTTTGGTGGCACCCCCTTGTCGCCCAGATCTTTCCGCGGTTAGGACATCGAAGTTGGGTAGCTTTTGCTGGGCCACCAATGGCATTATGTATTGTTGTGATCGATGCGCCAAATTTTGAACCTCTATACAAGAGCTGAGTGGTGTGCAACGTCCACCTGCTTGTGTTGTGGTTCTGCCCTTGAGCTTTCCCGTTCTCGTGCTCAGTCATTTCCTTGTTGTCTGCTAATTATGATTGAACTCTGCATACAGATGCAACAGAGAGACGCCGAAAGCCGTGAAGAATCTTTTATCCCTGAAGAATTGGGTTTAGAAGGGCACCCGTTTTATCGTTTGCCGCGAACTAGTGGAAGTCTACTTGTGGCCCCGTTTAGTTGGAATCGGGCCATTGTCTATACTCCTCGCAAGTCTCCCGCAAGTCCACTCCTGCAAGCTTATAGTCTGTTGAAGAAGAGGTCTCTTACTAACGATGATGCGCAAACGCTCGTTTTCATTGGTGAGCAATTGGTAAGAAACATCATGTCGCTGCCCTATTCTGATAGCAGAGAACTTCCCGGCTGGTGGATCTTGATTCCACTGGCTCGTCGTTTCCTCTTGGTGGATTGCTTGTGGAGCATCTGTGAAGTCGTTGGTGCTCCAATGAGGCAGTTCACGTGGTGGCAAAAGTTGATGAGGAGAACACTGGCTACGCCACTCCCTAAGCCTTCTATCAGAAAATCTAAACCCGACAGAGACCAGCTTGCTCGTGATTTGGTGGCTGCACTTGAAGAATTCAAAAGCGGGAGGCGCCCTACCGCAGCTCAAATAGTTGAGTTGAAACGCCAGCTTTTCTGCCGACCTGACAGTCCCAAGTATTTTAAAAAGCCTGAATGGGATCCGTGGAGAGAAGATGACCGGAACTTTCCAGCCACTTAAGAAAGCGTCAAGCTGGTGCAGGCGTTTTTGCTGGCGCAAATTATGTTCGAATCACAAACACGCCTGCTTGCAGGATGCACTAAGCGCCGCGTAAGTGTCGCATGTATTCACGCTTGCTGCAGCGCACACAATTGTCCTTGAAGAGTTAGCTCTCCTTCAAAGAATTATGCGCCGCGTTACTAATTAGCGGCTATAAGTTCACGCAATTATATAAAAACAGGAAATTATTTTTGTGTGCACGTGCGCCTAAACTTCGTAAAAACTAGTAAAGCCTCCTTTTTTGCAACAAATAATATCGTTGCATGTGGGTCAAACAGTGCAAAGAGAAGGTTCGTTGAAGCGTGATGGTCTTCGGCACTGCCCCCAAGCTTTGCACTGTCTACAATCATAGTTACTGCGTACTGTGAAGAAGTCTAATGTGCGGTTAGCCTTTTAGTCGTAGTTGGATATACCTTGCTGCAACACTTCGTTAGTGCGCTGTATTACATTTTCTGCAGCGGTTCATAAACAGGGTACGTTAGAAGAGTACGATGGGCTCAGAAAGTGCTGCAGATGCACCACTCTAGTGGATTGCATGCAGATCATGTAATCCACTAGAACAATGCACTGGGAGGCTTCACGGCTAGAAATGTGGCAATGAAAGGTTTTGCGGTAAACAAAAAGAGCAATGACTGGATGCTCTGTGTGAGCAAACGTCTGTTAGCAGACGACGGCCAGCTGCTCACCTAATCTGCCTAACTATCCTGCGCGCTGCCGAAGAAAACCAATGGGCATTTGGCGCCAAAGATATACAGATTGCGCACAAGCCGCATACATAGCGCCAAGCCTTTCATACTTTTACCGCTCTTACTTTACGCGTAATTGTTCTAGAAATGAGCCGCAAGCGGAAGATTCTTGTGCAATGCACAACAGGCATGCAGATTGTAGTTAAGCTACAGCACGTTGGGCCAGGCCCATTGCCAATGGCAGGCATCAAGCCAAATGTATCCACCGAATTAACCCAGCCCACCTTGTTCTGTCTAAAGGCCAATGGCAGACATCAAGCCAAATGTATCCACCGAATTAACCCAGCCCACCTTGATCTGTCTAAAGGTCGTTTAGTTAATAGAAGAAGCAAAGTAGGTTCAAACACAGGTGAGGGAGGCCTGCACCTGCTGAGCTCGAGTCACACGAGGAATAAAAGGAGCAAGAACGGGGAGCACGAAAAGGCACTCTCATGAGTTGGCAGCAGATGCACTCCGTGCGAAAAGCTATCCATTCAATGTTGGTAACATTAGGTTGCATACGGCCACTTCCTGTGCTGTGGGAGTAGTCATCTACTGCAGAGCTGCTTCTCGCGTTCTCGGCCTCGACGAAGGTCGCGACTGCGATTGTAGGCCGAGTACGCAGAACTCTGCATCAACAGCGTCCAAGTACTGTGCAGCGTTGTGCCCACTGGTCCTTCAATTGTCGGCTGCCATCGGGGCTCAGCCGTGTGTGGATCCCTGTTTTTTATCGCAAAGGGAGGCCTCCACTGCTGCGCTACTAGCGCACATGGGCTGACGCTTGGTTTTCGCTGCTGTGTTAATCATCCCTGGAAAGACGGATGGGGACGAAGAGCTCTACTATTGTGCCCCCACCTTTATCTTTGTCTCTTTGTTGAAGTAATTTATGCTCCCCCTCATACCATCCTCTAGCTGAGTTGGTATCAGCTTTGCCTGTCACGCGGAAATGGCCTCACCCTTTCTTGCTTCATTCACCATCCCCTCCCACATTGGCGCCCGTCGCTCTATGTTCAGCACGTGGCTCCTCATTCTGCCAATGAAAGGTGATTAAGAGCTAGAGGGGACGGAAATACACGAAAAGCATTTCCCGTGGTACCTGGAGACAAGCAAGAGCTTCATAGGCTTCGCTCCTGAATGTTACTGCCTCATGAAGAGCCGTCTCGAATGTATACACGCAGCAGGGACCAAGTAATTCTATGGCAAAAATAGTCGAGAATGCATATGATTGGTCGCTCTCGACTGTTGGTAGCGAGTAATGAGGTAAGCAGTTCTCGTCGCGAGCCGCGAGAAACATGAATGATGTCAGGATGAAAGTTTGCCACACAACGTGTTCTACCCTCCCTTCTGCGGCTCGATGAATAAAGGGAATCAGAAGTCGACACAGAAGATGAAAGAAGATTTATGAACAGGGAAGAGCCGTCAAAGTCAGTAGGGAGGCCGGGAAGATAAGCAGTGTTTGGAGCTTGAGCCCCGTTTGCACGGAGAGGTGCGCACTTCTCTGTCCTGCGCCAGCATACACTGCTGTGGAGACTAAGCCTAGAATACATAGGTGGAAATGTGGAAATGGCCACTGAAAAGAGAGAACAATTTGTACCGGTGTGAATTTATGTCAACTGAGTTAAATGCATCCATGACTGCTTCAAGAATAAGCTGACAAGTTACTTGAGTGTTACATCACTCACTGATAGAGAAAAGGCGAAGGGAGAGTTATGGCAAGTGAACCTGTGTCTTTCAGCGACAGGAACACGCTCCAGGAAACCAGCCCTGGTTGGTGGGGGCTCTGTAAAGCTAGTAAACCTAAACTCCCTTAACATCTCATATAAACTGCGCAAATACTTATTTCGCAGCGCTGACTTGATTTTGAATTACAAAAGTTTAAAAAAAATCATCTAACGAAGAACTGAGCGCTGTTGAGTTGCCTCTGGGGTGAGCAGTGTCTATGTCAGCTACGGAATCCATGACTCACCAGCCAGTCCCACAACCTCGTCCAGCTTGCAAAGCCGTTTGCAGCATCTATCCATCCTCACATCTTGAATACAACATATAGAGCTAAATTCAATATTGCAGAAGCTTTTTTGACTTGCATGACGTCCCAAGGCCACATTGTCTTTCTCCATTGTACTGCGCAGCAGCTCACAAGTGGATCCGCGTGACCTGTTGCCAAACAACTGCCCTAACAACATTGATTCCACCTGTAAAGACTGCAGTAAAATTTTTCCAATATTTGTCATTTTTTGTTAGCTATCTTCTGCTGCGTATTGAGCTGGTGTGTTGCTTCTTGAACTCTTCCCCTAGCACTGCGCCTCTAGTCAAGCGTCAACGCACCACAGCTGTCCCCTTTGTTGGTTTTGTTCTCCTCCTCTATAGTAAATTACAGTTTTATTGGATTCTAGAGCTTCATTATGTATCATTCCTCTATTGTGGGCCCACAAAGACGATGATACGAGATATCCAGGAACTCAGGTAGGGAAACCTTAGTGTATGGAGCAAGCCTTCCCTGTCGGTAGAGCGGCGGATTGAGTCCAAGCATTGTCAGCAGCTTCATTCAGGAAGATTCCAGAAGTGCATTTGTTTGTGGTGAGCTGCCCACGCGCAGTTTCAATGCGGACTTGATTTGGTAAAGTTTGTCAGAACTCGGCAGGCAAACCCAAAATTGCTTTGGCGCATGCTTCAGAACGCAGTTCCATGAGCCCCAAATTTATTGTGCCTGCCTATGTGTAGAATAGTAGACTCTCGGGCTTTTGTGATTGGCCTGCCTCTAACCTCAAGGTACACGCTACAGGGCGAATGATCTTAAGTAATCTTAACGCCCGCAATATGTGTCCCTCACGCAGTTCCAGGGTTGCACCTCTTGCATTGCAACCGATGGACGAAGTCCCCTTATACTGGGACTGCTAAAAAGTCACTTCACGCATTTTCGTTGATTTTGAGCAGTAGTAAAACAAAAAGCGTCTACAGAAGCCCGGATACAGAGGGAATAACCCACGTGTGCCATCAAGGTACAGCGCAAAGCCGCTCAGTTGCAAGGTAGGCGCAGCTGCAAACCAGTCAAGTAGCCGATGAGCGCTAAAGACAGTTAATGTGAAGCTGGAAGAAAGACAGAAGAAGCAAGCTTAATAGACGTTGTTGCTAGGATTTGCATTAAAAAACCCTTTTGAATGAGTCAGCGCAGAAGGATCTGGCTGGTGGCCTATATCCACGCCCTGACCCTGGCTTGTTGGCTTGCGCTGGGTTGCGGTTACTTCCTTATCTGAAACTATCACCACCGTAGGTACACGGGTACCTCCACGTAGTTAACTGTAGTTCATGAACTTCTACTCTCAGCAAAATGCGTGAACTATCCACTGTGTTGATTTAAGCAAATACTGTCTAATACGCAATAGAGCTAGGAATGGCATTCAATTACAGGGCAATTCTACATCTTCTTTCTTTGCAAGCACCGACAGGAGGGAAAGAGGACGATGTTTTGTGCTCTGCTGCACAACTGTAACTCTGGAAATTCCTGCTTGTGGGCTGAGCAGCGCCTACCTCAGTCCGAGCTGCGCCCAAAATGTTGAACTGCAGGCCTTGAAAAACATTAAAGACAGGCTCTGAATTGCAGAGTTAGGGGTTGTGGTTGCGTCCTGCACCTTCAGATGTCTCATATGCCTCCGGCGAGAAACCGTGTTTCGGTCCAGATATTTGTGAATGGCCACAGCTTAAATAAGTTTCCGACAGCAAAAGTGCGTATTTGGCTTTTGCACTAAATTTGCTTTACTTTCAGGTGCTACCAATAAATCTGCACGAAACTTACGTCCCTCGGGGTCTGAGAACCGAAGTAGGAGACTGTGAATGGCGAAGAGCGCGTTGCGCTTCTAGTAGCCTTAGGGCAACCTCGGCTCTTCATGTGTGGATTCCCTTGCATCAGGGCAAACAAGAATTGTGTCTGCTAGGGCAGCAGTCCCAGCCTTCGTGAAAATGCAGCAACCCTTCTTTTCCGAAATTCCGCATACCGCCCCTGTAGTGCAGTAGGTAACTACGGCACCTTCCTGATCGAAATCTTCAGCATTGGTTTAATCCAAGTCGGGTCTCTCCATAGTGTTTCTCCCCTAGCCCCTACTGGACTGCTGTTAAGAGGGTTCGACAATTGCTTCACTGGCCTTCTAGGCTCTCTCATAGATATCCATGGTCACCCCACTTCTTTCTTGCCACAATTTGATTTCTCTGCTGGATTCGTCGCTGCATTTGCCAATACGAAGTTTAGCACGCCACTTCGCTTCTGTCTTCCTAGGCCGGTAGCTGATATTCGCGGTACACCCTCGTAATTGCAGCACCTCGCAAGGCCCTAAATTTTACATTTTGTCACTTTGAGCAGCACATTTATCAATGAAATGCTAGTTGTGGGGCGATTTCATGAACGGTGTTGGCCACCGTCCCTAGCTTGCAGCCCGTCCCACGGTCAATGAGCATGCATGTAGCGTGTTTCCGTCGACGACAGCGAATTCTTCTCCAGGGATCAACACTGTTTTCAGGTTCGCTAATGCGTCAAGTGCCAACAGTTGCTGCAAAACTTGGCTTAAATACTCGCTTCCAGGAGGAGCCCGCTTGTGTGGAGCCGTTTCAGAAAATGGCATTGTGTGCCTCAACTTCTTTGTCAGATGCTGCTGTTAGAGGTTGTTGCTGCTGCTGTAAATGCTCATGTCATAATGCTGAACATACCTCTCAAAGCCACATATGCTCCGCGATGCCCTCCGTAGCAAGCCGGAGTGCTGCGGCCAGCTGCGCCCATTTTGACACTAATGAGGGCGTCCCCTTCGCTCGTAACCCCTCATACAACAGTTGTGGTGACCGGCACCGTCATGGCTGTTCCAAATACGTCTGTGAGGACTGCGCTCTGAATGGGCGAAATGGACAGCGGCAGCATCGCGTGTGTAGGTGTTCTCATTGCTGCATTTGTAGTTGCTCCACTCCGTCAGCCAACCGCCTAGCCGCTGTCTTGAGAAGCAACCCTTATCTGTCACAACTACCTATGGTTGGAGAAAACACTAATGAGGAACAGCTAGCGGAGGCAATCACACAGAGCGGTTACCCAGGCAAGTCTTTCCTCAGGACCTGAATATTTCACTGAGACATTTGTGTGGAAGCAGGCAGAATGGTTGGCAGCAGTATAAGTATCTCTTTAGAGCTTAGCTTTGTTTCTTAACTCTATCCACAGATCGAGCTCAACGCAACGCTTCACCGAGCTCTATCCGAAGGAACGCCACAGGTTCACTTTGTGCTCAATAGAAGACGTTTTCTCTTGCATGCCTTAGGCTCATTTGCGTGGGCAAAGGAGGCTTCTCCCTGCACCTATGCCAGGCTCTGTCGTGCTGGCTTCTTGCCAGTAGCAGAGTGCTTCCAACACTCACACGGTACGCGAATGTCGAATCTCACCGCGCACAAACCAAACGCAATATTGCATGAATTTGAGACAGAGATATGGAGGCGGAATTATGTAGAGTACTCGACATCCCAGTGGCATGCGAGACGGCAAAACAGACCGCGAAGCTCTATAACTACGACGGACTGGCAAACTGAGGGTTCTCCAGTCAGTTCTTTGCCTGCTTTTCCTGTAGTTTGTTTTCTTTTGCAGACTCCAGCACAACGTTGCTGCTGCCTAAGTTACACCTAGAACGGATGTGCCTTCTGCTGAAGTCCGGGACGGGGGCACTCCCAGCCTCAAAGAATCTGCGACGCAAAGCTCGGCATTTTCTTTTCTCTATGGACAAGGCGTTTGACGAGGTGCTGATCTGCTGCGTTCAAAAGTCGAGTCCTATAGACTTTTCAGAAATGAGCGCTCCCTGCTTCGTCTCGTTTTCACTATGTGTACCTTTGGCTTAATGACTCTGGATGCAGGTGCTGGCTGGTTGTGTGCGGCGTCATGGAGAAAACTGGCTTTGGAAGCCTGTGAGGCAGGTGAGCTGGATGTCGTTTTTCTTACTTGCAAATTCTGACGCACGGGAGGAACGTTCACTCGATGCTGCCTTTGCGGGGCCAGGGGAGGCGTATGGAGGCGTATCCCTTTGTCATCATAATTGTGAACGTCTACACCTCAAAGGGAAGCCTTGTATCTGGCTTGCGTACCAAGAACTGCAGTCGCAGCGCTAGCGTATGTGTGTTGCGCGGTTTGAAAACCATTAAAGTGCCTCAGAGCTTTACACAGACGAACTCTGCGTGACACGGAACTACAACGTAGGAGGGCAGACGTGACTGAGGGGTCTCCTGGCGAATCATCTGGCAGTAGCGGTTGCGAGCCTGAAAAGCCCTGCAATGAAGACTGTCCTGAAGATGTGCAGCTTCACAGTTTTGAGGTTTGGGTGCCGCTTTGCAACATAGAAAAAGTTAAGCTCATGCCATTGCAGCGTATCTCATCGGAGGAGTGGGAAGCATCAATTGATTCCGCAGAAGAAGCATCTGCGACCACAACAGATTTGTCGGAAGTTTTGGCTTCTCTTGGCTCGTCTAGTCGTGTAGGGGAGCCAAGTTCAAGGTATAAGGACCTTTGTCTTGTAGCTGGAGAAGTTGGTGTCTCCATAGGCAGTGTCTACACCAGTCTCACCGCTTTCACGGATGCTGACTCAGCTGGCACTGCTCAACTTGCAGCTACTCGGCTGCTTCTCAGTAAATCAGGTGACCAAAGCAATTCGGCTGCGCATGGAAACACGATCCCGGCCGCTGTGCTGTTCACGCTGCACGCGCGTAGGAGCCATAAGTCCAGTTATGGCTAAGCTGCGTTGCTTGCTGCGTTATGCGTGAGACACCAGGGTACGAGCTTCTGGACTTGGGGATGCAGCTGCCATACAAGGAATCGCTGGGAGCGAAAGCTTTTCCCCGCAGCGTTTTCCTAAGGCTGTTCAGAAGACTTCGAGAGAGGCATGCTGCACCGCTAGAAGCTGTTCTGCAGTATTACCAGGGAATTTCACATTCTGCGAACGAGATGCGAAATGGAGCAGCCGAGGGGGCACAGGGCGAGCGCGCTGTGAAAAGAAATGAACCACAAACTACAGCCTGTGGTACACGAAGCGAGGGACTGAGTGAGTTTCGTGCTCCAGAGGGGTTCATTGAATGCCGCAATCTTTTAGCTGTGCTTGGAGGGTCACATAACGCGTTGGATGCCTTGGAAGGAGTCAACTCTGGTGAGACAGTGAAATACTAAGCATCTTTGTAGTAGAGGCAAGGCCCTTCATAACGTGACTGAGCCGAATTCAGTCTACTTAGGGGGAAGTGGATGTGGCGGGGCCATATTCTCGAGGTTGCTGTCGCGTTAATAGTCTGCAAGACACAGCAACCTTCAGCCCACACAAAGACAGGAAATTCTATTCACTAGACTCGAGAATTGATGGATCCTCCTGTGTTTGTTTCCGCAGCTAGGGGGCGTCAGGAGGCCGTTGAACGCACTCGTTGATTCCGTGCCACATGGAATTCAAGTGCAAGCAGGCCGTACGAGCTGAGTGCGACAGAGATCAAAGGCCACCAAGCGCGGCCTCATTGTGTGCACAAGGCTGAATTCTTATTGTTTTGTTTTGGAATGAGTAAGGCCAGCAGATAGGCGCAAAGATAGAAGATGCCTCTCCCGTATTCAAGGTATCGCAGGGGAGCGACGGAGCTATGGGATCTTACTAGCACCCGAATTGGGTTCAATACAGAGCTGATGTTTCGCTCAATCGTGCCATAAGGCGTCGTGTTGTAGTGCAGGAAATCATTAAATCGAACAGCGCTATCGATCTGATGTATGCTAGCCGAGTGTAGACGATGACGGATCAAAGCGTTTTGAAGGAAGGATGGTCTTTAAAAGAGTTAATCGTCACTACCAATGCCGTCGCAAACCAAATAGTGCAAGACCAAGGCAAAACCAGCAATACTGCGGCGGACAAACGGCTAAATTTCCAAATGGGTTGCATGTATACCTGCGTTTAAAGCATGCTACTGCTATGCACGCTGCGTGCGGACCAAGGCAAAACCAGCAATACTGCGGCGGACAAACGGCTAAATTTCCAAATGGGTTGCATGTATACCTGCGTTTAAAGCATGCTACTGCTATGCACGCTGCGCGCGGTAAAAGGATTGCACGGCGAATGGAGTTCCGCCATGTACATTGGAAGTGCGCGTAAAGTGATCATGCGGTGTGCTTCACTTCAAGGGATTTGTACGCGTACTCTGGATAGCTGCATTCGCAGCTTAGATGTTTGTAGTGCTGTGTAATGTTGTGCGTCGTATGTAAGGGCCCCATTGCAACTGAAGGAACTGCATGCAAGGCACTTAAGTGGCTACAAAGTGTGTATTGCGGAAACGGCACTTGCTTCTACGCAGAGCCTGTGACTGGGAGACAGCAGCATATGCCAAGGCAAGAACAACAGACCCTTTATGCCCAAACGGTAGACCTCGTAGAGAGAACGGAACTTCCTTGCTGGCTTGCTGGCTAATGACTTCGCTCCATCACTGACCTCGGGGAAACTTGACCGGTGCCCTGAGCCGGTCGAGCCGGTCGAGCGGGGGAATGTGATATATTTCATTCTCTTTTACCTTGTATCCGATGCAATTCTCTGTGTCGCAGTGCCGAGTCCGTAAGAAATTCAACCGTACCGTCCAGACGCATGTTTGGCTGAATATTCGGTGCACAAATACCACCAAAGAGATTCACCTGGTGTAGTATTTCTTTACTGTAGACGTGATCCTGAGGTCTTAATTATCCCAGCTAGTTCGTTGTAATCTTGTATCAAGCTCACCAAAACCATCTGGGAGAGGTCTGACCAGTCGCCGCTGAGCGATTCTACTTCGTCTCTTAGGCGGCATTGCCGAAGCCTGCACATTATTCCACAATGGAAGAAAACACACTACTGAAATGTGTCTCTGCAAGCCAAATTAAGCTTATGAGCCTCTCGATGCAGTTTGGCAAGTGGGTCGCCACAGGGTTCAGGTTGCAATCACGAATCACCATGCAGCCAAGAAGTCGGCTGGGGGGAGTACGGAACGCAGAAGCCGCAGAAGTTGCTCGCTCCACTCGATCATATCCATCCGTCTTTGCAGCTCGAATTGCTGGGACAGAACTGCACCCATTTTATCTTCCGTGCACGACTGGGGGGATATGCGGCTCACAACATAGCTAAGAAATTCATAGTTTTTTTTGGTGCGGAGGCATAGAGCAAAGTAGCTGCTTTCACGGAACGTAGTCACAATTGAAGTCACGATGTATCTAGCTAGCTGCGGGGCTTTCAGATAGTTTCGGTGGATTGTTAGAGAGCTCTGGGTGCTCACCTTGAGCTGATTCATTGATTCTCCCAGGATGGAGTAACACCTCTGCTCGACGGATCGATAGTTACAGCGAGCGCCGCTGAAGAAAAGAGCAAAGACAGCGACAACGGCTTTTGCAGTCGCAGGTCAAAAGAAGCAAGAGCAGCCACCCAAAACCCTGGGAAGACCTACTCGATCAGAATCTGAAGCCTTTCGAGCCTTTCTTGCAGGTCTGTCTTGCGCTTATTTAAAATGAGGTGGGGTTGGCGAGCTCTCTCTAAAACACCAGAGTACGCCAGTGACAGCGATATTAATGTGGGCGTTCCTGCGTGCATTAAGCGTGCACGCGTGCAGGCATCTTCAAGTCTGTAGACCAGCCGCCACAATGGAGGTCCATGCTACCATAGTGGAAGTCTCATTCATTAGCCCTACCGGCGTCCTGTCAAGCCCAAGTCACCTTCGAAATTGTTGGCGGATGAGCCACCCGTTACGTCCGCGTGGATGTGGTTGGGTCGACACAGTCGGCAGACAGGAGCATGACACATTGTACAGAATGACTCGTAGGCTTCTTCTGTATGCTGCTTGCACCGTCCACTTGGTTTGGGCATCTGAGCGCTCACGAAATCAGGAAAGCAGCAGCACTAAATGCTTCCCTTCAAAACACAATCTAGCTCTTAGGGCATCGATCTGCGGAAACTGTGAGCTTCTAACCTCATTTAGAGGAACTCTAATGTGCCTTGAAACAAGCTTGTTGTGGGAGTGTAAGCGTTCGTCACAAGCCTCGCACAGCCTGAGGGCACGAGCGCAGCACAAACAGACTGTAATGGGAAAACACTATTTGCTATGCCTTTCGAATTTCTACATGTATCTTATCAACTTTCCTAATTTGTGCACTCGTACTTGGCTGTGTCCGCTGGGCACCATATTGAAGCAGGGAAGTCCTGGCAAGCTTCGCATAGGGGTACGGCAAATAGCTCAGGTTCAGTAGAATCTACTTCAAAGAGCACCAAGTAAACTGGCAATACCTAAGGTGCCGCAAGGTGCAATTTGCATGACACATTTTGAAGTTCTTCAGCAAACGGCGGCATGACATTTTTGCCACATAAGAAACCAACAAACTTGTCTGGGCGAAAGTCGAAGTACCAGGCTGCGTATCCATTGCTGGTCTTGCAATGATCTAACCTGTGATGAATCGTAGACAACATATTCCTGGCGCATTGTGTGTTGAGGCAACACTCCTGCTGTAGCCATGGAGAGCCCCTTCTTGATCTGCTGAATGGCTTCCCCTCTCCTGATACTAGACGAGCCTTTAGTCAAGTACTGGTCAGGATTGTCAAAGAAGACAGTGAGTGTCTCTGTAGGGGCTGTGTTTCCATCTTCAAGATATGCACTATCGTACTCCTGAGGAAGCGTGGTGCGTTCTCCTGACGCTTCCCTTTCATCCTTCATGACTACTGAGTGACCTACTCCTGAAGGCCCAGCAAAATCGAGTCTTTCATGACAGAACTTTTGGAGCACCGGTACAGCGATCCCCAATACAGTTTGCTTCGCTGGCGACGCAAGTAGCCTACATGGGATACTTTCGCTATCGAATTAATGCAACGGCTCACAAGTAGCCTGCAGCCCCTTTAAAGGAAGCAGCTGCGAGCTGCGCCGCTGCAGAATTCGTTACGATGGTTTCTCACCAACTTTGCACAGAAAAAACTCATAAACGCGTCGTTCTCCACTGAGAAGTTGGGATTTCGCCGCCTCAATAAAAGCCGAGCGTTCATGTTTTTGTTGCTCCTTCGCACTGGTCGTCAACTCAGCTGCGCAGCACAGTGCTCAAAAGGAGATTAAAACACTTGTACACATCTGGAAAGGGCAGAGAATCACTGATATTGAGAACAGAAGGACCCCACAGGGCAAAGAACATATGGAAGCTTTTGTCGAGGACCAGGATACAGAAGCAGCTGTGCTTGCTGCCTGCTGGTGGAGGATGCAATATGTGGAATAGTAGCCCCTTATAGAGCTACTGCCCACATGATGGGAGTGTGAATGGATCTATAGCTTGAGCTGATGCGCCGCGAAGAAGAGGAATTCCCTGCAGGCTTAACAAATATGCACAAGCGTATGGTCGCCTTCGCTGTGCTTCAGTGGCCTCACATCCGCCAAGAGGAGGCAACAGACGGCGACAACTTTGATGCTCTGGTTCTGGAGTTGTGCAGTGTTAAGACTAACACCACACACCTGAAATTCCCGAGCACAAATTTCATACCCCGAGAGTCAATTTTGAAGCCGCGTCTAGTGACATTTTGAATAGTGTTCTCCTCGTCAAGCAGTGAAGCTTCCACGAATGAATAAACCACCAGACGTCGCTGCACAAAGACCAAAGGGAGGGCGCTTCTTCACATGTTTCTCGATGCATGAAGACTGGCAATTTTTAGTCATATTCATGGCCATTTGCACGCTTATTTGGCGCAAACTAAGGAGTTTAGTCTGACGATGTTGACCTCACGGCTGTACGTCTCTCAAACTGGTTCACCACCTGCGGCGGAGACAGGTGCCAGGCCTGGAGAAGCTTCACACGAGACGTTCGTGTGCTTATTTGGAGCATGTACTCGATAAATGCCCATTCGTCAGAATACCGAATCACTGCTGCTATTTGGTCGTCCGAAATCCGACCGAAGCCGGCTTCCTGCGCGGCCATTTTCTCGAGTTGGTGATGAAGCCAATGGTTTGGATTAATTTGTGCGTCCACTAAAACATATTGTACTATAAAATGACACAGAGAACGCAGCTGCCTACGAACAAGCTCTCACGAAGTACAGACAATAGTACGCTTGTATGGCAACGGGCCTGATAGTCAACTTCAACTTGCAAACGCTGGAAAAGATGAGCAAATGTGGCCCGCAAAGTGGTCCAACTATTTTTACATGTGTTTTAAATACTTTTCTAGTCGTCACGTTCTCGAACGAAGCCTCTGTGAGGGGAATTCAAGAAGTTGCGTGTCATCTGTGATAGGTCACTAAGACTCACGCCTTTCGCAAGTGCTTGTAAAATGACTAGTTTCGCGAGTTTTCTTGCAGTTAAAAGCTTGTGTGTATGGGCTGATGTAATAACGACATGTGTCTTAGGTTAATTCGTGCATAATGAGACTCCGTTCACCCGAACCGTCTTTCTGGAACGGTGGGAATTTCACTAAGCACACCCTGCCAGGTCCTCTTCGGCCAGAGCGTTTGACTCCTTCTTCCATGGACGCCCTCATAACCATAAAAGTGGCAAAATTTGAACTGAAGAAGACTATGAGGAATGCTTTTCTAGTTGCCAGTTCAAGAAGTACCGGACGAGATCGAGCTAGGGTGTACTCCTGGCTCCGTCACTCGCTCAGAGCAATCATAGGATTAGAGAGGAAGAATAATCAATCTTAGGTACTTCAATAGACACGTTCTGCGTGGAATTTTGCTCCGGACAGTCTTTAAAATAACAACTCGGTTTGGACGATATTTGAAACCTGGCGCTTGCCTGTGAACAAGAGCACGTCGTGCGCAGTCCCCAGTTTGGCTCAGAGCAACGAATTCTTCACTAATCCAATGCCAGAACATGACTAAGGGACTAGTACTCTTGCTCCAAATAGCCCAGTCTACTAGGGCGCGCCTCATCTCTTCACAGCTGAGAACTTGAGGCAGGTCCAGTGGACAAGCCCACTGAAACGAACCCATCAAAAACTTCCAAGAATTTCACCTCTAGTGAAGTAAGTGAGATGCAGTGTGACTCACTAGTCGTCACAAGCCTAATTCGGTTTATTTTCTGAAGGAAACGGTTTCGCAAGCCGTCCCATCGCAGCCTGCGGAATTGCCACTGGTTGCGGCATAAAGAACTCGGCACTGAAATACGGTCGCCTTCAATGAGTGAGAGAAATGCAACTGCACACGCTGACTATTATTTAGATGCGGATTCATGCTAGAAGTTGGATCATATGGTGGCCCTCTTCGATTCCTACGGCTGAGAGAAGATTGCAGTTAGCATTTGCTTGAAGCGCAAAGTTTGGTGAAACTCAAATTACTAGCCAAAATTCAGGTTCCAGCAATATGGCGCTCCTGCTGCTGCGCACACGAAAGCGCAGGTGGAAGATATTTCACCTCGCGTCAGATGGTGAATCAAAACCAGGAATAACATTAACGGTAACTCGAAAGCCTTTTAGTTTTGCCGTGCCTGTATACACAAAGGGGCGTGAGCAAGTAACTGTACAGCATTTACATGAGCAACGTGAGAGCCCCCAAACACTGGGAGGATGTCGCAACGCCCTGCTAGTGGATACCTGCCTATTTCGTTGTGCTACCGTTTTCCGCTACCCGTTTCTCTTGGAGCCCCCACAGTTTCGCATGAATGCGTACCAATGCGTCCACCCTTCGCAAGCTTTAAGCTAAACCTACGTACATCCCGGGCAGGCTTCAAGGACTCTTGTGACTGTTACTACTGTGTATTATCTCCAAGTCTGAATTCCCTACTCGCCACAACCGAAGGCAGTCACATTTGCTAGATATACTTGCGCGGTTCTCCAACTAGCTCATGCTTGTTGATATTCGTACAACTCCTTTGCGCCTAGCAACTTCTGTATCATCCCCCAAAGTAAACACTTGACTGCCCACTTCGTTGCACGTTAAGCCGAATGGCTGGAAAGCTCTTCACCCCAGCGTCTGGGTGCAATTCTTTCTTGAGAAGCGACTCAAGCGAGCAAGGACAGATAAGTGCAAAAGTCGAAAAAGTACCGGCCCCTATCAGTAGGACTAATACAGGAGCGCCTAATCCGTGCCACCTTTTGACCACGCAGAAACGACAGAACTTTATGCTATGCTGGTCGCCAGTAGGCCCTTGGCAAAAGAAAAAGCAGGATCCACAGTACCAAGTGAATATACCTCGCTGAAGCCACCATGGTCGGATCTTGTGTTGGCTTAACAAAAGAAGAAGCCTCCCGCCGCTGTTTGCATCAGTTCTAACAATTGACCATACCGGGAAGCAGCCTTCCAGTTCGCAGGAAGCCTAGACTAATTTCCAAGGCCCATTAGAGTGGTTGCACGGCGTGTGCAGCTCAGTCCTACTAAACCGCAAACTTTACTCCTATTTGTCTAGCACGAGCTTCTAAACCGACAGCTGAGAGGTCCGGTTACGTACTAATTGGCCCAGCCGCAGTCCATTGTATCCTGCGGTGACTGCTATCACTCAATGTCCACTGAATTGCCTCACGGCTGCTCTTCGAGAGTCCGAACATCGCGTATAGCAGGCGCACCAGTCTAGTCTTCCGGCTGCTTCAAGAGCCACATCAATATTCGAGGTGTGCGGAAGATGCGGAATCCCTTGCTCGTGGGCAACAGAGGATAGACGTCTTCGAAAAAGTAGTAGAAGTGTCCAACTGCAATGCCAACAAGATGGTCCGCCATGTTCCACCCCACTAACAGTGATAACAATGCAAGTAAAAATGGAAGGTAAGGAGCCTGTACAGGCATAAAAAAAATGGACAGACGAGTATTCGGATTTCGTCGACCCCAGATGTAGGTCATGACGTTGATCATCGAGCCGCTGAAGAAGTATGAGCTGACTCCGAAAATGTATGAAAATGCCTGAAAACACAATGTTCGTCAAAAAAGGCGACAAGGAGCAAATTGTTTTCGATGAAAAAATTAGGAAGGGGACATGGGGTCGGCTGTCACATCTGTTTATATTATAGAGGATTTCCCATCAACGGCAGCTGCAAACGCGCGTATAAAATAACTGCTGCTTAGACGTACCAGAAGAAGGCCCCCAGTGCATATAAGCATCCACAAAAACGTCGCACTGCGGCGATGCTCCTCCAAGGTTGAGCAGTAGAAGATTAAGACATAAACATTCCAGAAGAAGTGTAAAGAAAACGTTCCAAAGAAAAGGAAACAGGTAATTAAGCGCCAGACTTGTGCGTGTGCAAATACAAGCTGCCAGTTCATATATAAAGAGAACGGAGAGATGATCTCAAGCGTGCATAGTGCCATCAACACGGTGGACGCCACGAGACAGACCCGAGTCACTGGAGGGATGTGCGTGAGAAACAAGTCCACTTGTTCCATCTTGAGACCATGTGTAGACTGCTATGCGAAGATCTCCAGTAAACAACAAACGGGCCAAGAAAAGGCACATGCTTTTCTCTACTCGGGCGCTGCTGGGGCTGAGAGCGAACCATCAACCACTCCACAGGAGCTGCTCAGTTATCCCGTGAAAAGCCTTCATTTATAGACACGAGGTATTTGTTCCACCTCACGCATGACATGCATCCAAGACTAGGCCGACAACGGTCTCCTGAGCTAGCGCTTGGTCTTGTGAAGAGGGCCCCAAATCCCCTTGCGGGAAAGAGTTGGGAGCTACTACGTCTCACTAGTTCCAGTCTATCTGTTTTAAATCGTATAAAACTAGCAACCGCAATTCATCAAAACTCGCTTTCGCCTGTTGAAGATGCCAGCAATGCTCATAGGGCTGGCAAGCATGCGGAACTCAGGCGGCGAAGTATGCATGGACAACTCAAAAGTCACTTCTTCCTTTCATGAACGCGTGACAGGCCCATTCAGCACATATTATTTTACGAATAATTTCCGTAATGGCCTGTCTTGCGCCGGAGCTCTATTACTTTCTTACACACCCTCCTTGCGGCTCCAGGGTCTGCTTGAGCGCCGTTGGTTATCTGCTCCTGTTCGCGATCATTCACTGCTATTTGCCTAATTAAACGCTTTATAACTCTTTGGAGGCCGGCAGAGTTGACGTGGGGACGGTATCTAAGAGCCCGTTCAAGGTTTTTGCTTCAATGGCAAGGCAGAATGCGCATCGAATGCGCTCACTTCTACTTAGCCCACATTCATATGCAGCAAGGCTGAAGAAGTGTATACGCTCATGAAGACTTAGCGGAGCCCCCAGTGCCGATCACGCGAAGAGTAGTGAGTACAGCTAGTGTTCTGAAAGCGACTTCATTTCTTCCTTTGTGCCTGCAAAATGAAAGTACTGGAAGAACGATGCGATGTGATAACTAATATGGAAGTAATGCTGCTTCTAGTCCAACAGCAACAATTGCTTCCATCCGTCGAGAGCTTATTGCGTCATGCGAGCAAGCCAAGTTCTGCCAGTCCAGGCAGCGCCGCACCAGCTGCAGACTCCATGGGGGACTCTCGGAACAGTAACGGCCGCCAAAGCGGCGCCAATGAGCAGGGCGAGCCGACTGTTGAGCGTCTCAAGCTGGACCACGTGAAGGAGCTGCTTTACCAGCACACTTTCAACCATATGGTACAGGATTATATTCGCAAGACGTGTCCTTACCTTCACCTCGCGCGGGTGCCGCCTGATCCGCGCAGTTCTCAAGATCGAACCCGCATGCACAACAACACAAAGGCCCCAACGAAGCGAAGCCCTCCGGGCCAAACGGGAAACAGAAGAACAAGTGGAATTGCCGGCGTCCGCCAGGGGGGAAATTTATCCCTCATCAGCAAGCATTGTCGCGAGTGCCTTGACGCCTTAGTGCATCGTTTCGGCCTCACTGATCTAGAGTTGCTAACCATAATGAACTTGGGGGCCTTCAAGCCCGTCGAAATCTACACGTACCTGGACGACTGCTCAAACAGGTTAGCGCTTGCAAGTACCGCTGCATGGGTACTTTGTGTGTGCAGAAGTCCCAAAATTATTAATTTTAGCTGCTTTTAGCCGCACTTGCACCCGTAGTTCAAGAGAAGCACTGCAGGATAGCTGGTGCCGACCGGCTGCGGCCCTGCCCGTCTGACTTGCGGCGTGCAGATTCACAGAAGAAGACGCCGCAGCGATGCTGCATTTGATTGATCTCGCGCTAGTGCAGCAGCAGCCACTCCCACCGGCGCCTGAACCTGCAAGAGAAGCAGCAGCCCCGATGGCTGTCGATGCGCAGGCTGACCCAGAGGAAGCAGTTGCTCCTGCCGCAGCTGAATTCCAAGCGCTTCAGCTGCAGCACGAAGAGTTGGAAGATGAGGCAAGGCAGTTGAGTGCTCAGCAGCATCAAGTGCAGCTAGAAGCAAGCGAGACAGTCGGCTCGCTGACTAACAGTCAACTGACAGTAAGGAAGGAGAACGAGGACGACGAGCAGCACAACAGCAGCTCCGCAGCTAATGCTTCCCTAGGTGTATCAGATACAGTGGATCTGTTCGCGCCTGCAGAAGCAGCATCAGAGCCTCCTGCTTCAAAAGCAGGACCTGCTGATGCTACTTCAAAAGAAGCGAAGCCCAGAGCCAGGGCTGTACGTGGTGCTGCTAAACGCCGACCCGTTAGCAGGCGGAAACGGGTAATTGACGACTAGCGTGGCTGTAGCACTTTGTGCCTACTCTACTTCTGTTGCCCTGCGGATATGTGAAGCCTAATGATTTTCGCCAAAGACGCCTTCTTCCTGAGTTCGTCGGCGCAGGTGTTCCGCATGTGCATATACACAATGTGGAAAGGTAGAATTATGCTGGAGAAAACAACTTGTGTGCACTGTGCTGTCAAGTTCGAGTTGCATATCTATGCTGCTCGCTGCGTGTCTCCAATCTTAGCGTTCGCCAGCGGCTTCAGCAAACACTGAAACATCGCGGACATTTTTCTGTGGCGCCGGCTAGGGTCGTTGCTTTGACCTGTCAGTCAGTGACTGGAGGCTTCGGAGTCTTCTGACTCTACCTCAAGGGAAAGACACCCCTCGAGGGCAGACATGATGAGATCATCCCGGCGACGCAGGGACCAAAACGTGAGTCCCGATGATGGGGAAGAACTCTGGCAGTTCCTAGCACCAACAGGGAGATACCCTCCGGTGGCCAGGAGGCAGCTGCTGGTGTCTGGAATAGGTGCTATACAAGTCAAATTGTCTTCTTGTGCCTGAAAACCGACACCATACCCTTTTGTTAAGCCAAGTTTCAATACGAACAGGCATCTTGCTATTCAATTTTCTGCCATTCGATACACCGGGGTGATCTGGATTCCTGAACACGCTGTTTGCCAGCCTGCCTACGCATCGTCACATTCACTTGAAAACTGCAGTTCGCCTACTGCGACAGCAGCAACGGCAGAAATGCATGCGAACATGTCTGCACTTACCAAGTCGCCTTCTGTCCAGCTTAGTACGACGCCTGTCGTGGAGTCCCACAATTTTAGGCCGTCATAGATCCGGGCACGCCCACAGCCATCCGCTGTAGAGCCACCATATCCGACGACGAGGCCTCCCCATAGCCTGCACTTAAAAGGGAACGTTGCTGCTTCTGCTCGGACGAATGCAGGGTGTAGTGGCCCACAGCTCGAGATGAATTGTGACAGCTGTGGGTGGAGAAGAGGAAATAGCAACGGCTTGGTAACTGCGCTTGATTTGTCAACAGCTGCTTCTTCTATCTGTGGGGTCGTTCGTACGGAGTCATGGGAACCAGCACCAGCCACGCGGAGCGGCATGTCACCGCCGCTATGGGCGCCGTCCTCATCTCTTCCATTTGTTGGTCGCATAACTGGTCGCACCTTACCACACTTCACTTCTCGGTGCATAGCCTTAAAACCAGAACTAGTATGTCCAGTAGGAGTGGTTGCTGAACTCTGGATCTTGGCCAGATACTTCCAAAACCTTTGCCTGCACTTGTGAGCATGCCTGCTCGTCGGGCCCTGCAGTGTGAAGTGCAGAATACGAAGGAAACCGCCATTGCCTGCCGCAGCCGATATCACTGGTCGAGTGAGGTCCTTTGCCAGTCCTTCATACCTCGACCAGTCCAACTGGGCAGCGTGCTGCTGAAGCCCTTTGAATGAGTGAGACAAGCAAAACGAATCGGTGAAGGCAACGGCACCATCCGCGGGACTTTTGAGGTTGATAGTTCTATTGGACTGGACAAGATTTACTAGTTGTGCTCGATGATACATGCACCGATACTGAGCGCGTGAATAGTCAGAGGAAATCCCAGTCTCCTGCGGTGAACTCTCCAGCTCAACAGTACTTCGTGAGCTAGATACTACCGTTTTTTCCCAACCCCGGATGTTAGACATACTATAATGGCTTTCGGTAGTGCCATTTGCCTGCTTGTCCAACTGTTCTTCGCGGCGCTTCGACACACAGGAGCAGCGGCAATCGCAGTGCCAGCACATTTTGCAGAATGTTCCTCCAACGCCGCCCGTCTGCAGAATATACTTGGCGTTAGGCGAAAACTGAACGTAGTCTGCTGCGCAAGCATCAGCGGATGCAATGGTTTTGACAGTGCGTAATCCATCCGATAGGCTGAGGAGCACTGTTTCGCCATCGGTTCCTTGCGGCTTCCGATCCATGCTTGTGGGCTCAGCAGTACGATGACGAGCAACAGAACCTGCTAGCAACGATCCATCTGGAGACACATCAAATGCCATGAAGCAGGTCCGCCACCCAGCACCATGGTCTTCGCTTGGTCCCAACCTCCTTGCTTCCAGCGGATACGCGACGGGATTTCCGTTGCTGGAACCTGCAGAACTATAATGAAACGGAAATCGGAGGTCAAAAAGGCGGAGCCACCGGTCTTCCCGGCCTCCAGTGAGGAAAAGCTGCGGATGGAGCGCTATTCCTGTACCAATCCCACACACAGCGCCGTCATGTGCAGACGGGAGACGGAGAGTCGGACAGAACTTCTGCCCAAGGAGCTTTGCAGTGATGCCTGAAGTACGCGCGTCAAACACCATTACATCGCCATTTGGAGCGCCGGAAAAGATGAGAGGGGCGCCTGGGTCTCGGTTTATATGGGTACAGGAACGGCGGTGGCCATTATTTGCATTTGCACCACTCCCCGGACTCAACTGAATTTCTGAGATGAAAGAGCCGCAATTCATGTCGAATGTAAGAAGATCATTTCCAGACGTGCACACCAACGCCAGCGACGGACTGTACGGCGCAAATAAGATGTCGCAGACTTCCCGGCAGCGAGAACTAGAAGAAGATTGCGGAAATGGCAACCCATAACTTGCCACGGGGAAAATTGCACTCGGTGGTTTGTAGTGCGGTCGGCACAGTGCAAGTAGATGAGTATCCACTGTAGCTCGTCCTTCGGCAAGAGACCCGTAAGCCAAAGAACATATTGAGCTGGAGAGCAGCCGCTCCATTTCGTTGAGGTGTGCCCTAATGCTGTCTCCTCTACAGCAGGCAAACGGCTTGGAAAGTCTCAAAATACATCGTGGTTAAATATGCTCTTTTCGGCGGACGCCAGTTGCTGTACAGCGCCTGCACGCACTGAACGACGCCGAAGCAACATTGTTAACGTATGCTTGGCAAGATGGTAAAAGGCCAACTCATTTTAGGCCGAAGACCGAGTCACTTGTATTCCAAATAGGTACAGGAAACGCATTAGGCCCTCCACAGGCGTTTTCTTGCCCTTCACCTGTAAATCCTTTCATGAATGAAGCCGCTTGCTGATCCTACCTCAAAACGTACAGACAAGATGAGTTACTCTCCTTTTCCAACAAAAATAATGAATAGAAAGAGTATCTTATATGAAGAACCCGAGAAAGCTTGTGAACATGGTGAAACGATCATTGCATGCAGCTGTTGAGAAAGCGCACGAGGAATGCCAGCGCATGATGTTACTTCGACGTTTCACTTCAAACGAAATGTATTGCAGAGTATTATGGTGAAAATGACTATATAAACTTTATTCAAGGCAAATGCAACGAGGGATTGTGAAGTGACCCCCCCTCTAACTGTACCACCGTGTGACATGTGTTTCATTAGACTGCATGAAAGGCCTGCACGGACATAAAACCATAGCCTAATGCGACCACATATTGTTCACATAGTTATCGCACTATCAGGCATTCTTTTGTCCCAGAGCTACACAACTATCTTAGTTACTCATGTAAGCAGTCTCAAACTTTTGGGAGCGGTCTAAGTTTTCCAAGAATTGTACACCATCGGAATTGATATTTTCGCATAGTGTCTTAGAACATTTGTGTAAAGTTGGGGCAAAAGCCGAAAACGTGTTTTGGTGCACAAGATTACTCCCTGTACACGCCAGTGCGCATTTCATGGAGTGCCTCTTCCAGTGCCCTGCGCGACTCTTCATGAGTGGACAGAGCCACGGAGGACATTGAAGACACATTCTTTCCGCTCTCATCCATTTGACCTAAATTCAGAAAGTACTAATCTGTGTCGAAGACTTATTGATGAAAAATCCTTACTTTGCTCATGGTATCCAACACCCCACATGGACAGAAGCGCAATGATTGCGACAATTGTTCCCAGGTTAAGCTCAAAGATCCGATTGGCGGCGAAGAATACGGCTATAGAACAGCAATGGGTGAGGCTCGCAAGAAACTTGTATATTGTGGAGACAAACCTGGCTCCAGGGCGACAAAGTCACCTACGCCGTAGTAGACCGCAACCAACTGTGTTCAATTGTGTACTGTTGTTCCTTCCGGCGCCCATAAATGAATGAATCTTACATTAGTATAGAAAGTTACGCCAGAGGCCACAATGTATGCGCAATTGAAGGAAACAATGCGGCATTGCACTTTTCGGCTGTCAGCGTCCGATCTAAGCTTGCGTAGTACAAGACACGAGACCACCACCAGATATGCCAAATAAAGCAGTCCAGCGATCATCACGTTGCTCGTCAGGATCCCTGCCACACCATAGCGGTATGGCAACAGGCTGTGTTATTGTTAGCGGTAATGATAGAAGTAGATGGAACTTGTACTTATTCAACTTGCCTTGAAAGGAAATGGTAGGAGAGGTTCGCCATGAGAATGCAGTACATTTTCATGCAGGAACACCATGCAACCGGTTCCTGTCAGATATGATGATCTACATATTCCCCTAGTTACGAGCCATGTCAACCCTACTCTTTCCATTCCTTGGAGATGGGGAAGGTGATCCCGAACACTTCGCAGTTGCTCAACAGACTCCACAGATCTGAGCGCAAGCATCATGCCGACGAGACCGAAGATCAGAGCCAGTGGGATGGCGAACAGCGCCCTCAGGCACAGCACTGTGGTGCGTTATTACCAGTGAAGTGGAAAATAAATCGTGCAGCAATTCGTACCATTTTGGAGGATCACTATGCCGGCAGAGTGGTAGACAAAGAAGGCTGTGCCAATAAGCATCTTTCCGACATTGGCAGTTGATCTCCTGTTTTTTAAATTATCAAGAAGCGTTTGAGGTTTCGTGACTGTTGGTAGCGTACCCTCTGCGAATGCCTCTGAGAGCTCCCGGAACCTGGGTAAACGAGATCATGAGCCCGCCCATCGCAGAACCAAACGCAGCACTAGCTTACAAGGATGGAATAGACTAGCGCCTGAACGACCGCGTAAAGCGTCGATTGGTACGGGCCAGGAGCAACCTCAATGCTGAAGAAGGATGCCGACTTGTTGAACTTGGATTTAGGTGCAAGCGACACAAGCTGAACCGCAAAACTCTCAGTTAAAGGCTGATGACAGCTTTTTTCGGAACAATAGGAAGTACCGGCGCTACAGAAGCTGCTAATTCCGCGGCACGCGCTTCTGCCTGTAAAGCGGATATTCTTCAGCTCCAACAAACGAGGTACGAAAGCCCTTACGATCTTCAACTGAGCATTCTCGTATGGCTTGACATCGAGCATGCTGATGGAGTCAGAGAATGGCTTGATCTGAAAAGATGTTCTTCCTTAGGCACTGAAGGCGACGACTAAAGAAAGTAATAAAATGTACCTGGTGAGTCATCGGAATGCCAACAAGAGCAGAAAGGCAGTCTTCAAGCTTAGGGGCACGAGGGAGGACGTATACATCTTCGGCTCTCCTGAAGAAAATGAATTGATGCAGCCTGTGATCAGGTCAGGTAAGCCGATTTATTTACAGGTTCATTTCCTCGAGAGTCGTATGATGAGCTGATGTCACTCCAAACACGTGTGCAACTTCCGGAAGGAGGACATCAATGAACTCGGGTCCCTCCAACACGTCTATTGCTCCACTGCTCACAATGGAGCAAGCGGCAATGAGGGCCGCGCCGTAGGCTCTCATGGTGGCTAGATGAAATAGTGACTATTGAATATCCCCGGTTCTGAGCCCGGCAAACTATTCGCTCATGCAGCAATTCTAGTGCAGCGCGAATGACTGCACTTTCTCCAGGTTCATGGCAGGTGTCGATACACCTGACTAGTGTCAGTTTATCTAGCTACAGCCGATCTTGCGAACTCCCTAAATTTCCCTGATTTGAACGTGATAATACCTCTTTACTTGGATGCTCAATGATATTAAATTAATTGTGGCCCCTAAATGTGTGAACGAGGACGACTGTACAATAGCTTTGATAGGCAAAACATGACTTGCCTAGTCGAAAGCTCTAGCATCGACGTCAGAAGCAAAATGTTGCAGTGACCCAAGGACACAAAACTCTTTGTGTCGAAGGCCCCCAAACGTTTTTAAGATACTAAAAATATTTGAACCCAAATAGTTTCGTTCCGTGCAGTCCTAGCACGTTTCAGTCATCGCCGCCTGCTCTCGCTGAGAACGTGCCAGCTGGAGGTCCGCCTTCTTGAACTACATTCAGCATTAACTTCTCAAGCAGTTGCCAAGTCTGAAAAAAGCAAAATAAGCCATGGACTGCTTTGAATCACACGTAGAAGGCGTAGTAGTGCATGCACCGCTGCAGAATTCCACCTGGGTTTGCATAACTGCACGAAGTGCCGAGGCTCACCCGTTTGTCAAATTCCTGCAAAAGTTCGCATCTTTGCTGCAAAAACGTTATTTGATTCCGAGCCTCATTCAATGCAGCTTGCGCAGTACTGAGGGCAGACTCTGATCTTGCATACTTTTCCTCAAGACTGCGAATCTGTAGAAGTGCTTTTTCCAGTTTTTCCTCCATGCTTTCTTCATGATGCTGCGCGCAGACACGTTCTGAGTCCGAGCAAACGTGTCAGTTTGCTGTACTGCTTTTGGTAAATGAAAATTTTCACAGCATTGGGCAAGCAAAAGCTAGGCTTTGTAATGCGTAATTTTGCAGCAACAGACGATCTACACTTCTTGCACTATTTATTATCGTTGGGTGATTACTTTGGAGTACCTCCTTTTGAATGCCGGCAACAGTCCTCGTCAAGTTGAGCGATGCCTGGGAGAGGGACGAAGCGCACTCTCCACTGTTGGTGGCTGAAACATTCATAGAAAGTTTCACATTGTCCAGGCTCCCCCTTATGTGCTTCAGACTGTGTGACTCGACAACTACCAATATCTGTCGCATTCGATGCAAGAGCACTAGAAAATATTCGAAAGTGGGGTGAGTATCGATATGCAGCTAGTTTGGACGTACCCACTTTGCTTGATATTGTGCAGCTACTTATGTGTTCGGCTTACTCCTTTTATTTGATGCTGTAGGCATCTCAGATGGTTCAGTGATCGGGTTCTTTTGTGTGTCGTTCAGTGAAATCCTCCTACACACGAAGAGATCAGCCTTAAGAATATATGAACACTGTTGGGTGAAGAATCACGCCATCGTACCAGTGGTGCATGACAAGACCTTTCAGAATTCGAACGTACTATGCTTGTGTAACTTGCCCGGAACAAGCAACACCAGCTTAAGTTACGCCACCCTTCCACACAGCGTAAGCAGTCGAAAAGTAAATCTTCTGCAGAATGTATTTGAACAATATCTGATGAAGGCCTTTGGCGGTGCCTACCCGTCGCCGGCACAGAGCTTTTCACATTGCGTCCAGTGGGTTACAGTTTGTCGAAGCAAAGAAAACACCAAGAAATGCATTTGCATGGAGACTTGAAGTATGGCTCTGGCAAGGCAAAATGAAGTTTACAATTACAGAATTTATGTTCGCTGTAGTACGCACTGGACGAGGGCTCTGTTCTCCTTCCTAGCGGCGTCTAGCTCCTGACAAATCTGAAGGACAGCACACAGTACATTGAAATGAGACAAACAATGCGCCTTTTCAGCTCCATATGAAAGAGCGCCTGATTTCCATGGGTAGGCGCATTTGAAAGACTTCCGTGTTATCTGATACCTCTTCAAAAGCATTCTGCAGGAAGTCTATCTTAGACGACAATTCTGCGCACGAAACAAACACAGCGCTACCGGCCAGTGTGAGAAACACAAATACAATTCACACAATGCGGCTAACTGCACATAATAAAAAAGATTGGGAGGCATGCCAGCTTTGTTTGAAAACGCTTCACGATCTGTAGTCAGCTGATCGACGAATTAGAAGCAAACGGGAAACTGGTAAGCGCCTCTCCCCCAATGTTCACCCCAGCTCCTTCTAGCTCCCAGCTGGAAGCTGCGCCGGCATGAATCAAAATTCTCACCATCTTGCATTTCTAGGACGTCTGAAGTCTCCGCTTCCGCTTCAATCATGGCCTGCGTTTGCACCTGCAGTATAAGCCCATCCACAGCTACGCTTCGTTGCTGCCCTTAGGTGCAGAAGAGGGAGCACCAACCACACTTAGAAAGCACATCATACATGCCTAATCAAATGTACGCTGCAAGGCACTTGCCTTGGGCAGTGCTTACCAATAGAGCCTTAAAGAACAGTTCCGCCTGGAACTGCACTCGCAAAAGCAGAATTTGCAGATGGGTGCACGGCCTTTTAGTTTTGCTGAGTAACAAACTATCACAAGTAAAAGCAGATCCTTGAAAGCTGCCTGCCTAGTGGCCACGTGGTGCTGCTGAAAAGACCGGCCCTCACTCTAGTGCCGCTATGAAGATCCGGTGAGTCCGTTGGATCGCCCCCTTCGCCTGCACCATCCACTACCTTCCGATCTTGGTCTATTGCCGTTGAAAAGTGAATGTTCCGCGTGTTGTTGCGGGTTTCGACGCGTCCCCTTTCGTCCAATTTTGCCTCCTCAGCTTTGTGCTTGCCTTCACTAGCTACTGACACCGCCATGCAGCCATTATACTGCTCCGCTTGCGCGAGATTTTTGTCAAGCCGCCAGCTATTTAAGTCGAGGTATTCTGCGGCGTTTGCCAGAAGGTCCTTAGAGCGAGAGGTCTCAGAGCATTTAGACGGCCTCAGTTCATTTCGGCGCGGATCTGCAGCACTGGTGGCACTGCAAGACTTTTCAGGAGCCTCCGGCGGCAACCCGATGCTGACAGTGTCTTCATCACCGGAAAACGACAGTCCTGGCTCTACAGGCAGCTCCTGCTTCACTGTACTGTCGCCTTCCGCAGCCCCCGATTGTCGTGGACATGAATGTGCACTGCTTGCACTTTGGGAAGTTGCTGCCAGTGCTCCCACTTCACGCGGTGCATCGGCCGGCGCTGTGCCTTCCATCTCTTCTGCTCCGTCAATTTCTTCAGTGGAAAGTCTGTTCGGGCTTTGGGTTTCTCTCCACGTAACGCGCTTCGGCGACAGCTCTTCAGCTTCGCCGCAGTCGTTTCTTTTGGGGGCCTTTCGAGAGTCGCTTTTTGGCCCCCTGCTGGTCCCACTAAAGCTACAAGGCACTCCAACGCCGCTCCTGTCCTCAGGGTCGCTACAGCTGCTGCTCTCTGGCTGCAGTCGCTGAGCCGCGAAAGCTTCTGCCTGCGGCTCACCCGCTGTGCACGAGTTGGCCGGCTGGAGAGAAATTCCGTTTCCCACTGTTGTGGATTGTACTGGGACTGACGCGTTTTGGTGGACACCAAAGGGGCAGGGGCCGCCGCTTGGCTGTGAGGCAGACCGTGAAGCGACGATTTCCTTGGAAAGGTGAAACTTTTCTTTTAGCACGAAGGACAAATCGGACTCGCGCTGAGCAACTGCACCCTCAAGGGAACGAATCAACTCCTCGCGGTGTTTCAAAACGCTTTGAAGCTCCTGTAACTGCAGCCGGACGAATTCGCAAAGAACGCCGTTCTGCTTGCCTTGGCCTTTTTAGATGAAACAAGCGGTGCTAAAAACTGCAACTCATCGCAAATGCTTGTGTTTCTATGGCTCCCCATCTACTATCTTTCACAAGGCCATGTGGTGGATTGATTCTATTGGCTGCGAGCTTGACGAGATGTAGGGGGAACCCAAACTGTTGCTTGGGCATAACACTTTGATTACCTTCCTCTCAGATGCAGATGAAGAGAAAGTTGAATTTACTTCTTGCTGCTTATGCCGTAGCACCGTTCCACCGCCCACCGACTGCACGGGTCCGTTTCTGCATTGAACATGAACAACGCCAGGATATTGGATATTCACGGGCCTGCCTAGAAAGTCGGGTACGTTTACTAAGAAGAGCTAAACGTTCTGCAGTGTACATTTATTATTAGAGGATATGAGGTTTCTGATAAGGGACAGATCAGCTGCAGCTGCAATGGAACGGTCTGAACGGAACAGTCTGCCTGCGAGCGGCTTCAGCGCTGGTGCCTGGCTTACTGCGTTTTTCGTTCGAAGTTCCGCAGTATTTCCTTCACGCCGCCTCTTTGCATATTCAAAAGAGTTGCCCGTGTGTTTGTATCATTAGATCGGACGGCGCCTCCGGAGCCAGAGGCAGCCTCGGTTTCAGTCGGCTGCTGTTGCATCTTTTCCGAAGCGAGAAGCAGCGGTCCACAGGCCTTCCAGCAAGTAACAATCGAGACGAGGCGGCCATAAATGGATAGGCTAAAAGGCCTACTAAATATGAAAGGACTTTTCGCGAAATATCTTTGCGATCACTGCCGGCGTGTGGCTGAGCAGGCAACCTTGACCAGGTTTGACCTCTGCCGGTCTGCTCAGCTGCAAGGAGATTTTCGGCAGAAAGCGGAGTGAAAACTGAGCAACCATACATCAAAAGATGTACTTAATGATTTGCTTAGTAAATGGAAGGGAAGAATACGTGAGCGTGAGAAGAGATACCCTCAAGACACAAAAAGGCCCATCATCTGAAGCCTTTCTCATAGTTCATTTCCCAATTGCGTCAATTGAGCACTAGCCCTAATCGATCAAGGAAAAAGACGTTACTACAGCTTCCTCACAGTAGAAGCGAGGTCAAATTTTTTGCCATTTCACTAAGAAGTAATGCTTTAACAGTATCTCACACTGGCACACACTTCAGCTGGAATGGTGAGGACTGAACGCAAACGAAGCTGCTTCAGTCGGCTGTACTGGTTCGAATGGATGGGATCAGTGGTTCCGCTTGGAAGTAAACTTAAAGTAAATAAGTTAATGTTAAACGTCCAAACACAGCTACTAAAGGCTTAACTAGTAACGAATGCAACAACACCAACGGGATCAGCAAGAACAACAGCAACCACCACTCAGTACCTTCTTGGGACTGGGCCCCTAGATTACCTTACGTTTCTGGGTGCTCCCATAGAGATATGAATTGTTAATATGAAAAGGTCGAATTTACAGTGCTTGTATGACTTACAGCGGAAGCAGGATAGGGAAAATTCACCTTTTTTTCGGCGCATTACTCACTAGATGGGAGGAAATTCATGAAAGGTCGGAAAGCGCAGCTCCATCTGCACTAGTTACTGCCTCATATTCCAAAAGTCAGCGATTTATCTGAATCTGTGAAATCCTGAAAGGATCTCTATCAACGAGAACCGACCACAGACCACCAAGGCCTCAGGCTGCTCCCCCTGCCAATTCCAGCTCCCCCATCCTGCCAATTCGGGGCAGTCTTCCAAGATGTTTACCATTATGCGGACTGGATTTCTTTCATGACAGTGCATGTTGCATTGTAAGAGCATCATGGCTCAGTTCTCTTCCTGTGCAGCCACCCACCCACTCGCCGGCTGTAGCCAGTAGCTCTTCGCGGGTCGAAGAAGTGCACGGCCATCTCACAGATTTCTGATGCTCTCTTCGAGACCGCATCAGATTTGATATCTCTCTAGCCTTTGAACTCTAATTTGCAGCAGCTAAATGGCGGATTCCCTCCGCAGCGCTGGCGCAGCCAGCAGCGGGGGTCCGCCAGCAGCTGCAGCGTACGCCGGCGGCTGCTGCTTGCCTGCGAGCCGGCCCAGCGAGGACAGCCACGATGAGGGCCCCCCGCTGTTTGCTGCTGGCGAGGGAGAGGATGGCGGGGCCCCTTGTGGGGCCCCTGGGGAGGAGGGGGGGGAGGACAGCGCCTTCAAGATCTTGATTGCCACTGACACCCACTTGGGCTTCAAGGGGGAGGACCCAGTGCGCGGCAACGACAGCTTCCGAACTTTCGAAGAAGTCCTGCAAATTGGCCGCAGAGAGAAGGTGGACTTCGTCTTGCATGCGGGGGACCTCTTCGACGAAAACAAACCCAACAGGACCACTTTGTAAGTGCCACGAGGCCAGCAGAGCAGCCGGGTGGCGCTGCAGCAGCAAAAGGCAGCACTGCTGCAGCAGAACAGCAGCACTTCGTGGGGAAGGCGCGCGGCAAGTGTGGGGCGGCCCCAGCTCTCTCTGTCCAGTGGCTGTTCAGGTGCTAGCTGGCTGCTGAGGGGAAGCAGCAGCGGCTGCTCCTTTGGGGCTCTTTAGTTTCTCTCTGCCGCTGCTGCTGCTGCTGCTGCTGCTGTGCTAAGGTACCGGGCAATGTGTCTGCTGCGCAAGTACTGCTTCGGCTCCGGCTCTGTTCTCTTCGACGTTTTGTCAACTACTACATCTGCCGCTGCCCCCAACGGCGAGCTCGAAGCGACGCAGCAAGCAGCAGCAGCCGGGAGCAGCACTGCGTTAGCCGCGCCGGCCCAGAACAGCAGCAGCAGCAGCAACAGCAGCAGCAACAGCAGCAGCAGCAGCAACGCTGGAGGCTTCCAGGCGGTTCAAGAGACCCCCCAGATGAATGGTGCAGCAAGGGACGCTCTTCAAGAGCAGGCGTCGGGCATATTTCGTTTTGGACTTAACTACTTAAGTGAAAACGTCAATGTGTGCATGCCCGTCTTTGCCATGCACGGAAACCATGGTGCGGCAAGCCCCACTAGCTGGATCTACACTGGGGTTGCTGCTGTTTGCTGAGCTGCTGCTGCTGGTTGTGCTGCTGTTCGCCAATTACTTTTGTCAGACGCGGTTCGTCTTTGCTTTGTGGCGGGTGCAGCTCTCGTGGGGTGTCCGTACACCGCAAATAACTGCAACTGGCAGTGAACGTAGCTCATTGGGGTCACTTTTGTTTTTGTGCTTGGGCCGCTGCAGACGACCCTGGCGACGCCTCTCACTTATCTCCCCTCGACATATTAGAAGCAGCACATCTCGTGAGCTTTCATTTTGTGTCTCTCAACTGTACAGACACCCGGGGTAATGATGGCTGGTGCTGGGACAGCGATGTTGCGAGCTGCGAGCACATACGTATTTTTTGAAAGACTGTATTGAAAATGATCTGAAATGCCTCATTAAAGTGTTTCGTCATTTCACTCACTCGAGGCAGAACAAAAGTGCAAGTGACAAACTCAACTCTGTCTCTAGTATTAGACTGCGTGCGCGCATGCGATGAGTGCAGCTGCTGCGGGAGTTTTTTATTTCAGATAAATTATTTTGGCCGAGTTGACAACGTTGAAGATATACGAGTGAGGCCTATTCTGCTGAAAAAAGGCGACTCGAAGGCAAGCAACTGCACATTTCATCTGCCTGTTTTATTAATCCTTTTTTCCCCTTTTTGTCTCTAACCTGGAGAATTTGCTTGTGATGGTTTTTAGAGTTGCATGTTAGTTTGTGCTCTTGCTTCGTTTGGCTGCCTGAGCAGCTAGCCAGTAAAGCAAGCAGACAAGAGCCCCCTTAGACTTTACTTTAAGCGCTGCCTACTCAGCTGTGCAGGAAATGGCTGCATGCAAGGCCTGCTCCCAACAAGTGCCACGCACGTACTGCGTGCGTGATGTGCATGCATTGCATGCATTGCCTGCATGCGTTGTCTGCGTCTGTGGAAGCAGTACTGGCATAATCTGCATGCAAGCATGCAGTGCATGCATTGTTCGCATGCATGCATTACGTGCTTGCACTGTGTGCATGCCTGTATGTAGTAGTTGGACTGCGTGCATGCATGCATGCAGCGTAGGCAGTGTGTGCATGCATTTCTGCATGCATGCTGGTGTCACTCTTCAGCTGGCGATATATGGAATGGGATGGGTCAGAGACGAGCGCCTACATCGCGCGTACATGAGCGGCAAAGTTCGTCTCCACTCCAACTTTTAAACCCTCAGCCCTTGGCCCTAAACCCTCGCCCGTAAACCCTAAACCCTAGAAACAGCATGTGCTGCCCAGCCACCGCAGCAATGGCTGTTCGTTTTCTTTTTCGGGTTTGTCTCGTTTTTTGTTGATGTCTTCTGCTGGAGGGTGCCTGAGGAGGCGCAGCTCTTCCGCGGCAGCTCTTTTATTTTCTCTTCAAACCACAAAGTAAAATAAATGAAAGTCGCAGAAGCATCACTCTCTAGCTTTTGCCTCAGTGTAATTTCCTAAATCATAAATTCTGTTTTCGCGCCTCTTCAGGTCACCTATGAGGTCCCCGCAGAGGGCGACGTGAACAGTTGGTTCAACATTCTTCTTATCCACCAGAACATGTCAGCGGCCCTAAAACCCTAAACCCTAAACCCTAAACCCTCGGCGACAATCTTATTGTCATTTTAATCGTCTGCGAGACATCTAGGGGCTGTGCTTTACCTGTAGCCCGTCGGATCCAGTGATTCCGAGTTGCACTGAGTGGCACTTTGCGGCGCGAGAAACTGAAGGGGAGAGCTACCCCTGAGGGATCTTTGGGTTCCAGGCTTTAGGGCTTTTAGTCTAGATTTTAGGTTTCCAAGCTCCAGTTGTGAACTAGTTTACGCCCTCTGGCTCGACTTGTTCACGTTTCTCTGGTTCCAGGGTTTAGTCCTGGTATTTCGGGCTTAGCGTCTGTTGCTGCATTTACTTGGCTGCTTTCTGCAGGTACAAGGGGGCTCACGGAGGTGTTCCCGCAAAGAACTGCATATTGGAAAGAATGCTGCCTTCGTTTGCAGACATAGTCGTTTGGGTGTGCCTTGTGTGAGGTTTATGACGCCGCGGCGACTCGGCGTTGCCTGTGCAGCATTCACCCTTTTCTCCGCACTTTCCTTCTTACTTTGGCGGCCAAAGGAATAATAAATATTGAAAGTGAGATGCCCATTCTTTAGGAATTCAGAAGGTGCTGTTTCTGCTGCTTCAGGGCCACGAACACGACTGCCACACGGAGCTGCGCCAGTCCGTAGAAGGCCGCTGCCAAGTGCTGCAGCCAGGCTCTTCCATCGCCACTTCCCTGACTGCTGGGGAGGCGCTGCAGAAACACGTTTTTATTCTTGAAGTCAAGTGAGGCTGCAGCCTCACAACTTTGCTGTTGTTTCTGTTCTTGCTGCTGCGCTGGCTGCAGTCCTTGGCGATGCTGGTTGATGGTTGCCGTATCAATGTTTTTTGCTTGCTATTATTATTATTGGGCTTTTATTTTGTTGCTGCTGTTGTGTATGGACACGTGTTGGTGCATTTGCATTGGCTGTTTTGCAGGTCATTCATTGTTCGCTTGTTAAATTGTTTGCACTGCGTTTCTCTGTTGCCCCCTGCTGCCGTGTGCGCCCCTCTGTTTTGCTCTATTTTTTTCGTGGTAAAATACTTCTGCATTTCAAGTCCAGGTGCCTTTTTTGTTCGTCTCTACGTCAATCTTTCATCTCCCGCTAGCGAGCAGCAGCCGGCCAGAAGCTTAACAACAAGTTCAATAAGCAAGAAGAAATTATGAAAGCTGCGCAATTGCTTGAACAGAAGATGCAAGAGAATTGTCTTTTCCTCTTTTGTGCACAGGGGGGACTGCTTCCGCCTTCAGCCCGTGCCGCTGCGCACTGTGCGGCCGCTGCTAGTGGAAGATGTTTGTCTTGCTGATTTGTGCAAAGGGGGCTCCTCTCTTTCTTTGCCTCAGAACGGGGGGCCCCCCACCCCTCTAGGGGGCCCCTCTGAGGTTTCAGCCGACAGGCAGGCCTGGGAGGCCCTCACGGGAGTAGTGGAAGGCATACTGAGCCGGTACATGCACACCTACAAAGTAGACCTAAACCAAGCAGCAAACTTCTTTCTCTCGCAGCAGCAGCAGCAACAGCAGCAGCAGCAGCAGCAACAGCAGCAGCAGCTGGAGGGTCGTACTTCGCGTCGGAAGCAGGCCTACCAGTTGTTTTGCAACTACAAGTCGGGGGCGACCCAAGACATCGCCTCTCTGCCCCGCATTTGCTCCGGGGGGCCTATTATGGAGGCTCTGGGTTTCAACATCAGCAGCAGCAGCAGTGAGCTGCTGCAGCAGCTGCCGCTGGTCCGTGTGCGTGTAGAGCACTCAGGCCACAGCACCATCAGCGCCCCCCGCTTCGCGTCTCAGTTCGTGGGGCGCGTGGCAAATCCTGACAGCCTGTTATGCTTTTACAAGAAGAGGGGAGGCCACCTTCAGTGAGCAGCAGCACTGCAGCGCTTATATAGCAGGCTATTAATAGTTATGAGCAATAACCAGCTAAGGCACAAGTGATAGTCCTTGCACTCGGGTGTACAGACTCCTCTAAACAAGCAGGGACAATGGCACACAAAGACAAATCAGATGAAAGAAGCAGCCCATCAAACAGAAATAAATGTGGGCCGCTGCAGCAATCAAGATGCCTTCAAACTGCATGCGTGCAAGTGTAACGTGCCTGCATGCGTGCCCATATTATATATGTATATGCACATGTGCATCATATATATATGGATATATATACATATATTTATGCGGATACATATTTATACATATATTATTGGGCCCATATGCCTATTTGTGTCTCTACAAAAATGTTCAAACCTGTTCCTCCGTATTGAATTCGTTCACTCAAAAGCACGCAGATGAATATCCCTGGAGGCCCCCATACATGAATCATAAATTCACAGACAAAAGCAATGATTTATGTGTGAATGCGTGGCCGCCTGTACATAAAAATGCATATTTATACTTATATCGTGTACGTATATGTATACATATATATATATATATATATATATATATATATATATATATATTATATATATGTGTATATATATGTCACTTTTTGTCCGTGCCTGCGTCTTGCTGCGCATGCGTCTCTTCAAGCAGGTCCTCTTCAGAGGGCTCTTTTATTCCTGAGTTGGAATTAGAGTCAGCGAGCGGAGGAGGCCCTTCAGACATCCACGACATTGTGCGCTAGTGTACATACACCCCAGGAAGGCAGGGGCTGCTGGTTCTCTTTTGCAGGGTCACTGCAGCGGCACTGCTGCTGCCGTGCTTTTGTTGCTGCTGATGCTGCTGCGTCTGTTGTGGGCTTTGTTCTCGCTGCTGTTGCCTCTTCGGGGTTGCTTTGTGCTGCTCTGTCTTTCTTTTTACCCCCTTACATTTATTTGACTTGTATTTGTTTTCCAGATGACATTTAATGTTTGTTTAGTGTCCAGAACATCTTCCGTGCCTCAGTAGAATGCTGCCTCTCTTTCTGTGGCACTGCTTTGTGCACCAGAAATGCTTGAGCTTTTGCTGCGAATTCGAATAGCTGCTGAACTGGCAGGCCCAGCAGCTGGTTCATTTTCCAATTATTTTGAGATCCAGTCTTACTTGTTTTTGTGTTTGTTTGCTCGTCTTCTTTGCCGCAGATATTTCACTACCTCGAAGACTCGAGCGGCCTTAGCGTCTTATCAGAGCCAGACTTCAACGATGCTGTGCAGCAGTTTGCCGTCAAGATGGTACCTGCTGCGGCTGCTGCTGCTGCTGCTGCTGCCATTTCCGCTGCTGCTTCTGTTGCTGCTGCTGTTGCATAAACGATTGAAGCCTGCGTTATTGTCCATTTTCCGCCTTCTTAATCGGCAAAATGACTGAATTCACGAAATATTTGCATTTTCATTCTGCCGCCTTCTAACAATGTAACTGGATAGAGATGCGACCGGTGGAAATACTTGCTTCTGTTCTTTTGTGGAAACACCAGTCTACGCTTAATGCACAGGAATAATTTGATCTTTCCATTGTATTAGGACTATATATATATATATTTGTTCATTAATTTGTTCATATGGCTTCACGCGCGTGCACACTGCATGCATACTCATGCTTCCAACAAGGCAAACCACAAAAATGCTTGGAGGAGCTGTTTCTAAATGTGCGCATGCGTATGTTTGCATGCACAATTGAACTGGCATATTCATTTACGTTTATATTCGCAATTTGTGCTGTGCCAGGACCCCTCAGCCATATCTTCCTTCGTTAACCGAAGCATTGCCGCTGCTCGTGTGCATGCAAGGGAGCAGCTGATGAAACAACTCAAGGAAAATAAAAACACAACTCCGACTAAAGAGCTTGTCAGGAACATTATCGCCGTAAGTGTGCTGCTGTTGCTGTTGCTGCCTTTTCTGCGGCTGCGGCTGCACCTGCTGCTGCTGCGGCGAAGGTTCATTTGCCTCGGCGATTAGGTGGTTAGTTGCATGTTTACCTAGCTGTTTGCTTTACGGTTTATCTGTTTTTCAATTAGTTAATGTGTTTTTGTTTGGTCTGCAATTCTTTTCAGGAGTTTACCCAGGCTGCTCGCATGCGCAGACTAAACGAAACGGTGTGTTTTCAGGACTCGCGCAGTCTAGGATTAACTCTGTTTCCTGATTTTCTCGAATAGATTTTTCGTTTGCCTGTTTTTTATTCCTCCTGCAACTGCGCAGTCACATGTTTCACTGTTGCTGCCCGCTGCAGGAAGGAGGACAGCCACCGGAACAGACGCAAGCGGCAGCAGCTGCAGCACCTGATCCACCAGCAGCAGAAGCAGCAGCAGCAGCAGCAGCAACTCAGGCCGACGAATTCTTGCAAGAGCTTCCGGTGGTCGACCTGAGCGGCGAAAAAGAGACAGAGACTGCAGACATGGCGAGGGCTCCTTCTAGGGGGTCTGCTAGGAGGCCCAAAAGAGGGGCTCAGGACAAAGCAGGAGCAGCAGCAGCAGCAGCAGCAGCAGCGGGAGAAACTTCAGCAACGAGAGGCCGAGGGCGCCGCGGGAGAGGAGCCCAGAGCCGAAGAAATGTAGCAGAGACAGTTGTCAGTGATAGCGATGAGGCTAAGGAAGAGGTAGGCTAACAAACCCTAAACCCCAAACCCTAAACCCTAAATTCTAAGCCGAGGAAACCGATCTTCTAGCTCCACTGGGCCGCAGGCGCCTCAGCCGTTTTGTCTTTGCGCTGCCGCTGATGCAGCTGCGGTTTCTGTCGCTGCTGCTGCTGCTGCTGCTGCTGTGGTTACTGTTGCTGCTGCTGCTGCTGCGTTACAGAGTGTAGCTGCCCGCTCGAGGAAAGGAAGGGGGGCCACTTGCGTAGAAGAAACTCCGTCAACTCAAAGTTCAAAGCAAAGAGATATTCGAGAAACTCCGTCAACTCAAAGTTCAAAGCAAAGAGATATTCGGTCACTCCTCTCGCAGCTAGTACGTTTTTTGTTTCTCTCTGTCTTCACGTTTATGCCTTTTCTTTTTTTTGGTTGCATTCTCCCGATTTCTCTTTCCCTGCTTGAAAAACGCATACACGGAGGTTCTCTCCGCTGCCGAGGGTTTAGGGTTTAGGGTTTAGGGTTTGAAGTGTTTGCGTCTCAGTCCGAAAGAAGAGGCATCCGCTCTCAAGCTTCATTACAGCCTCCAGTGCACTCTCATCTGCCACCAGATGTGCCCACACAGCAAAGCGACGCCACACAAATCGACTCCATAGAGCAAACCCAAGGGGGGCCCCTAGGGGGCCCCCAAGGGGGCTCCCTAGGGCCCTCGCAACCAGGCCTCCAGGGGGGATTTCAACGCCCTTCCAAAAGGCCCAGCCCCTTCCGTCCTGCCTTGCCTCTTGGGTTCAACTCAGGGGGTGGGGGGCCCCCAGTTGGGGCCCCCTCAAATGGAGGTCCCCCAGTGGGGGGCCCCCTAAATGTGGGCGGCACTTCCAGTGGGTTTGCTTGGACTAAAAGGCAAAGACAAGGTGACGATTTAGAATTTGGAGTTGGAGAGAGCCAGATGACGTTCGAGAGAGGAGTGATATGCAGAGTAAGTTGATTAGCTTTATGAGCTATTTGAATGGTGGCAGCGCACAATATGTTACTTGTTTTGCTGATTTTCTGGCCAAATGTTTATTCAACTCGCCAAATGCATTTTTTCGCTGCCTATCAAGGCGAAAAAGAAACAGGAAATTGGGTGCGTCATTTCAGCATTTTTGATTGACTGACACTGGTGGTTTATTTCGATTCATCCACACACTGAGGCCCCCAACGAATTAATTCTTTTAGTTCTTGGTAATTATGCAGTTGGGTCCCGCAGTCAAACACTTATCACTTGGATGCAGAATATATACATTTTGCAGCTTGGCTGCCCTGTATGCTTGCTCAAGGTGTGCTTCCTCAGAAACAACCTTTGCCTAATTGAATATTTCATTGAATCAAGAATCACTGGTATAGGCCGGTTTGCTTCTTTGATTGCATTCATTGCTCCAGTTACTACTGAATCGCAGTGGCGTTTATTATCAGCCTTGTCTCATTTTATTTTCTTTTGTTTGGCTGCGTTTCACAACAGGGCAACGGAGAGGCGACACAGCGACAAGACAACAGAACCATCAACTGGAAGAGACGCTAAATGTTTATTTACCACTCAAGTATTCGTCTATTTTTTTGTATTAACTTGTTCTTTGCTAGACTTTAGTCCAGTTCAGACGAAACGCACAAGCGAAAAGCGCTGTGTAGAGCCTGCCTGCGTCCGTTTGACTTCTTTTCGTTTTTTTTTCGCTCTTCTCCTTGTTCATTTTTCGATGTTTATAACCATTATCTGTTGGACGGAACAGCAGTGGCAAGAAAACGCAACGGGAATGAAACAGAGAGAAACGTGAAGTACGAACGAGGTTTCCGAGCTTAGGGCTCGAAAATGCATCTTCCACTGTACATATTTTCTGCCCTTATTTTAAAATTGTTCACTTTTGCCATTTATAAATACTATAAGTTGTGAAAACTCAAATGAAAACACCCCGGTGCTCAGCCGAAAGCCACGCGGCGCTGAACGGCGCTACTCTAAAGGACCATGAGCCCTTCCTATGCAACAATGCATTCAAATAAGGACTCGCTATCTAGGATATTATGTTTTTAATTTTAAAGGGAAAAGGCAACAAATAGATTTCAGCAGCGTTGCCCACCGCCCTCAGCATACCACACAGCTGATCCCACAAAGTACTTCCTACATTCGCTTCTTGCAGCTATTATATTAAATAAAGAGAGCAGACTCTTTCTGCTGTTCTTCTGGCTTCCCCATGCGCTTCGGGAGGGGCTGTTAGTGGCGGAAACTAGTTCTATTTCAGCTCATTTTGGAGCTCCTGCTAGGGGTCTGGGGTTTCTTTTCTTCACTTACGTTGGCTGCTGTTGCCCCAACCCTGTCCATGGCAGCAAACTCGCAACATTAGAGTTTTTTCTGTTTCATTTGCTTGGCTCAGTTGGCTGCAAACCCGTGCTGCACCGGAACAGTCACTACACATGTTTAATAGCCCCCGCCCACAACGGGTGTTTTGGCAGTTTAGCCCTGATGAAGCAGCTTGAAGGTTCATTAACCTCATAACCCTGAAACTTTACGGAAGAAAACTCAAAACCTTCAACCCTGATGCTGTCTACCGGGAGCCCCAGCACCCTTTATGGCGGTTCCTTGCACACCCAGGCTTTAATCGAAGGGTACAACAAGATTTAGTGCTATGAATTGTTAGGGTTAAGAATGACTTGCGTTTAGGGGTCGTTTGGTCTAAGGAGGTGGTGGTGGTCTTCTTGAATAGTGCAATGACGCACAGGTTCCCTTGCCGGTCCAGTGAGGGCCAGAGAGTCCATTTTAACTCCCTGCTGCTATATTTTGAACAAAAAATTAGAATTTTATTTGATGCCTGCTTTAACCATTGCTCTGCTGCTCAGAGTTTTGGATTTTCGGCTTGCTGGCCCCAGTGAGGGTTGCAGAACAAGTTAACACCACAGGGACCTCGAGAGCAATGCAATAAATACACTTGAATGATAGCAAATCGAATTATCTACTCATTCTCCCCTATATAAATGGTTAAGCTGGTCTAATTCTTCTTTTGAGTGCTAAAAAGCGAAAAATTCGTAGTTTTTTGAGTGCCGATATAACACCTGAAGTCGCCGTGTAGGGGTGCGCCTCCACCCCTGCGCAGCCAACCCCTTTTGGCTCCTTCGTTGTTTCCTAATGACTGACGTTTTTATTTCCCACCTTTTACTTAATTAAAATGAATTAACTCTCTGGCAAAAAGTGTTGCAACAAAACTCGGAGTGTGGGGCGCCGCAGCTGGCGCGGAAGGGATGCTTGCAACCAAAGTGAGTAATTCGATCTTCAGTGATTCTTTCATGAATACAAAAACTTCGCCATATTTCATGCATGTAAACGATTAGATGAGTCGATTTTTCGTCAAAAGAACACCCGTACGCCGATCCTGACCCTGCATTCAGTGCGCGTGGTCTGGGGCTGGCGCTGCTGAACGTGGTTGCTGCTGCTGAAATTTGTTTTTGCGAGGGTGTGAATTGTGAGTGGAATTTTGGTTTTTTGCCGAGGTGTACGTACACCTGAGAAGTTGGGTTGGGCCTGTGCCGGGTATGAGGGTCTCAGTCGATAATTATGTACACATTCAGGTTTCTCACCGTGGGCGTTTGAGCTGCTGCTCTTCCCGCGTTTGCCGCCATAGCGACTAGTAAAGAGTAATGGATAGAAATTACTTTTTAGTTTCTTTACGTAAACGCAGACAGAGCCAGCCTGGCTAGCGCACTTCGGGCCGCGGTTGTTGTTCGTATTTGTTCCTCTTTCCTGTTGTTGCTGCTTCTGCGGCTGTCTTTGCGTCTCATTCTTTGCGCCCCTTTCGTTTTCTCCTCATTTATTCTCTTTTTTCCGAGATGAACCCAACAGCCCTATTCAGGCCTTCGCGCTTAGTCAGTGTGCTCAACTAGCAAGGCTAACACAGAGCCATCTGTGCCATCTCCCACATTTCCGCATTTGGGTTTATATATAAACTCTAATTCATTGGTATTCCACTTCTACTTCATCAAATGAGTCCCTCGGCCCTCCACAGCCCCTCTCGAGACCCCGCAGGCCTTTCTTTCTTTTCCCTCTTCAATTCTGCATCGCCTCCACTCACCAGCTCTGCAGGGCCCCCCCCGGAGGCCCCGGGGCCCCCCCAGCCGCTGGGGCTTTCCCACAAGGGTTCGGGGGGCCCCTCTTCCCCAGTCCCGGGGGCCCCTCGCCAGGCTTCCGAGCCCCTGCCCCAGAGCGCTTTAGTTCCCCCCGGGAGCCCCGGGGGCCCCCAGGGGGGCCCCCCAGGGCCCGTATCTGCGGGGGCCCCCAGCGCCCCGCCCTCCTACGAGGGCCCCTGCTCTTGCGGGCGCTCGGCGTTGAGCTGCTGCTGCTGCTGCCCTGCAGCAGCAGCAGCAGCCTTTTCGTACGAAAGCCTCGAGTGGGAAGAATGGCGGGGCGACTGGCCGCTGCTGCTGCACGCCTCTGCTGGCAGCTGCGCAGGGGTGATGGAGCACGTGGCTATGTACCCCATAGACACAGTGAAGACTCGCATGCAGGCCTACAGAGGCGCAGCAGCAGCAGCAGCAGACGCCCCTGCTGCAGCAGCAGCAGCAGCAGCAGCAGAGGCGCCCCACTGCCACCACAGGCGGGCGCCCCCGAGCCCCAGCTGCCAGGCCCCCTTCGCCTCTCCGCGGTGTACAGACAGCTGCAGCAGCAGCAGCAGCAGCAGCAGCAGCAGCAGCAGCAGAGCCATACAAAAGGCAGCAGCAGCAGCAGCGCAGCCGCCCTCGCGGCTGTCGCTTTCTCATTCTCTCCTGCACTCCTCTCAGATCCACTCTGCTGCTGCGCTGCCGAATATCTCAACAGCCGCGCAGCACAAGTTTATATACCCAACAATGCATTCAGCCGGCGCAGCAGCGCGCGCAGCGAGGGGCCCCTGGGGGGCCCCCCTGGGGGCCCTCTCGGGGGCCCCTGTGGGGGCCTCTGGGGGGGCCCTCTTCGGGGGCCCCTGCTCAGTGCCAGCAGTGACTCAGGCGTCGCCACTAAGGCTTCCGCTGGGGTATATGCGGAGCCCCGGCATGCTGCTGCTGCAGCAGCAGAAGCAAGCAGCAGCAGCAGCAGCAGCAGCAGCCAGGGGCGGGCTCAGCGGGGCGTGGCGGTGCGGCCCGAGTGTTCCGGGCGCTGCAGCAGCAGCAGCAGCAGGACTGCGACTAGCGTCAGGGGCCCCCCTGAGCGGGGCTGCTGCTGCAGCTGGGGGCCCCCCAAGCAGTACCCTCCCGGGCAGGGGCCCCCACGGGGGGGCCCCCAACCCCCGCGCTGGGGGCGGGGCCTGGGGCCTCATTTCTTGCCTAAGATCAGTTTATGCTGAGGGCGGGCTTAGGAGTTTGTACAGAGGCGCTGGGGCTGTGGTGCTGGGGTGTGTGCCGGCCCACGCCTGTTACTTCACTTCTTACGAGCTCACGAAGCGGAAAATGAAGGAGAAGGCCTATCAGAAGCAGCAGCTGCGGCGGCAGCAGCAGCAAGAAGGCGCAGCAGCAGCAGCAGCAGCAGCAGGTGCTGGCTGCTGCGCCGCGCCTGCGGGCGGCGGCTCCCCGCTCTGCCTGTGCCCCGTGTGCCTGGGCAAACGAGAAGCGCTGCAGCACCAAGATAGAGCAGCAGCAGCACCAGCAGCAGCAGCAGCAGCAGCAGCAGCAGCAGAGGGTCTCTCGGGGCTGCAGCTGCTGCTCTGCGGCGTTGGCGCCACCCTTAGCCACGACCTGATCTTGACTCCTGTGGACGTGCTCAAGCAGCGCATGCAGCTGGGTTGTTTTAAGTGCGTCTGAGTTTGTTTTACTTTCTTTGTTTCTTTTTATTTGTTTCTTAATAATTAAAAACTAACAATAATTGTTATTAGTCGGGCTTGTAGCGACTTGCTCCTCAGCAGCTACTTCTGCATTTCTTTTTCAAGTTCGTGTTTGCCTCTTGCCTAGATCAACTCGCCAATTCATTCAATTCCCTCTTTTCATTTTTCATTTCGGATATTCTTTTGTGTCTATTTTGTGTTGAGCCTTTCCCTTTTGCTGTTTAGCCTGCGCTTTCTGTTTTTCTGGCTGCCGCTTTTTGAATTCAAGTTTTTTACGTTCATATTTTAGCTTTCCGCAGTCAATTGTTGTGTCTCGTTCTTAATTTTTGGAATTTTGGATTGTTTTTGATGTTCTGTCTTCGTTTTTTGTTCGTTTGTGTGTCGAACTCAGGTCAGTGGGCCAGTGCATCGAAAGCACTTTGCGCGTCGAGGGCCCCCTGGCCTTCGTGCGGTCTTTGCCGGTTTCTTTCGTTTTGAATTTGCCGTTTGGGGCTGTGCTGATTTGCACCAACGAACAGCTGAAGAAAAGAGCCGCCAACTGGAAGCGCCGCAGCGCCCCGGGGGGAGCAGCAGCAGAAAGCAGCAGCGCAGCGGGCAGCAGCAGCAGCAGGCCTGAAGAGCTCAGCTTGCCCATTTACTTCCTGTGTGCGGGTGCGTCTTGAAGGAAATCTTCTTCCACACAGATGCAACTTAGAGCAATTGGGCACTCTTTAGCCCTCTCAAACGGCGAATATCTGAAACAGCCACTTCACAGACTCTTGCTGCAGCTCTTGCTGCTGCTGCTGCTGCTGTTGCTGCTGCTGCAGGCATAAGCGGTGGCGTTGCTGGTTTTATATCGAATCCCCTCGATGTGGTGAAGACGAGACTGCAGACTCAAGACTGCGCCGTCAGGAACGTGAGGCTCAAAGTAGCAGCTCAAACTACACATTTAAATGCCAAATAAATGAGTAAATTGAAAACAAACAACCAAATTAATTAAATAGTATTTATTTTTATGATATAACAATGAATGCATGCCAAAGAATCTCCTGTTTCCGCTTCTCAGCAGGTGTCTGGCTTATCGGGCGTCACAAGGCCTGGTGGCTGCCCCTTCGCTCCGTGCACGCCCAAGTACCAAGTGAGTCAAGAAAGTTTATTAATTGTTTTTAATTTTCATTATTTTGTCAATTTCAAAATTGTTTTTGGCTTTTAGTACCAGTTTTTGGTTCTTATTACCAGTTTTCGAGCTGTTGTTCGCCTGCTGCCTTCTCGCCGTTCATTGCGTGGCCGTTGGATGCTGCTCCCTTTGCAGCTGCTGTTGCAGCAGCTGCTGCTGCTGCTGAAACTGTTGCTGCTGCGACTGCTGCTGCTGCGAGTGCTGCTGCTGCTGCTGCAACTGCTGCTGCTACTGCTGTGGCTTGACTGTGCTGCAGTCCTTGTTGGGGACCATGCGCACCATTTGGTCTGAGGAGGGAATTCTGGGCTTTTGGCGCGTACGGAGGCCGACAAAACTGACTAGTCCCTAATTAATTATTTTAAATAATTAGCAAGTTACTAAATATTTAATTCTATTCTTTGTTTCCTTTGCCTTTGCTTGTTCCCCCACTCGACTTCTCTTGAATTGCAGCTGTCCTTTTGCCTCTGTCGTCAGATGCGCCATCCAGAGTATTCCATTTATATGGTTTTGCACTTTCATTATGTTTTCAAGGACGCAAAACAGCCACTGCTGCAGCTGCTGCAGCAGCTGCTGCAGCTGCTGCAGCTGCTGCTGCAGGTTTCTTTCCTTTTGCTGCTGCTCCGGTGGGCTGTTCAGGGCGTCAGCGGCCGCGTTTGTCTCAATGTTCCGTCTTCCGCTATTTGCTGGGGTGAGTTTTTATCTTTTTTGTTCATTTAAAAGTTAAGTTTTGCATTTATTTCAATCTGCTGCTGCTGCTGCTGCTGTTTGCTGCTTGCCTGCTTGTTGTTTGGCGGCCACCACTTGTTATAATTCGTACATGCTGTGTTATATGTACATATTTATTTGAATTTATTATTTGTTTTTGACATTAAATTCCATTCTTTCATTTTATTCTGTTCGCTTCCAAAGTTCACAAGCCCGCAGCGGCGTCTTCGGCTTCATTTCTTTTGCAGGTTCTTACGAGACCTTCAAGTATTTGTGGCGCCAAATTAAAAGACACAAAACTTAAATGCATGCGGAGGGGCTCCTTAATGAGCCCTTAGAGATTGCCCCCAGTCCCTCCTTGGGGCCCCCAAGGGGCCCCCTTGGGGGGCCCCCGTGAATTTCTGTTGAGGGCCCTGATGGGGCCCCAAGAGGGGCCCCAAGAGGGGCCCCAGAGGGGCCTCCAGTTAATTCAATGAGCCCCGAAAGACTGTGAAGGGGCCCTGCGAATGTTAGGGCCCCCATTAGGACCTTATTAGGGGGCCCCTTGGGTACTAGTGCCCACCACTGAGTTGGCCCTGAAGAGGGGCCCTAGAAGGGTGCATAAGAGCTCCTGTGGGGGCCCCCGCAGTGCACAAAGGGCCCCCCTTGCACCATGTAGTGGGCCCCTTGGGGCCCCTTCGAAGGCTCCCTGAAGGGCCTTCCAGTGGCTTTTAAGGGCCCCCACCGAGGCTCTTTTGAGGGGCCCCCGTCGGGGCCCCCGTGGGGCCCCAAATGGCATTGGGGAGCCCCAGAAATGACTTTTTGGGGGGCCCCCCGGGGCCCCTGAGTCTGCGCCCCCGCCAAGCACTTGGGGGCCCCCAAGGAGCCCTGAGGGCCCCTCGGGTTAGTTTTTGTGTTTGCAGTTGGGGGGTTCTGTAGGCTTGATTTTTGGTGAGTTTAGCAGCAGCAGCAGCAGCACAAGCAGCAGCAGCAGCAGCAGCAGCAGCAGCACAAGCAGCAGCAGATTGATAAAGAGGGGTTTGTATTTTCTCTTCTGTTTTTCTTGTTTTCATTGCCAATTCTTTAAACGATTTTTCGCGTCGGACTTTGGCGCACTCTTCGGAGCCGTCGCTCAGACCCCTAAGTTGATTATTCAATTCATGATGTTTGCTTTTTCTTTTCCTTTGCACTGAGCTGCTGCTGCTGCTTGTGCTGCTGCTGCTGCTGCTGCTGCTGCTGCTGCTGCTGCTGCTGGAGCTGTTACCTGCCCCTGCCTCTCTCTACCTCGCGCAGTATAGACTTCGAAAAGGCTGCCAAACGAAATAAAACGGAAAAGAAATAAAACAGAAAAACTGAAGCATCAAAAACATAATTCATATTTCCACTGGCTCTCTACTCTACCCGCCCGTCCGCAGGGGGGCCCCCGAAACCCCCCGCAGCTCCCAGGGGGCCCCCGGGGGCCCCAAGGGCCCCGGGGGCCCCAGGGGTCTCGAGGGCCCCGGGGGCCCCTGGGGCCCCGGGGGCCCCTGGGGGGCCCCCCCATAAAAAGCCACTGGGGCGCCATCACTACAGGGGGGGCCCCCTCGGGAGAGCCCACTGAAGGGGGCCCCCTGTGGGGCCCCCGGGGGCCCCGTGGGAGGGCAGCCCCCAAAAGAGGGTACTGCTTCAGTAGGGGACTTGACATGGCGGCCAAGGAGGGGCAAACTGCTGCTGCTGTAGTATATCCTATTCAGCAGCTTGGGGGCCCCCTTGGAGGGGCCCCCGATGGGGGCCCCCTTCGGAAAAGACCCCACAGGGGCCCCCGCGGGGGCCCCCAGCCCCATGGCTGGGGGCGTGAGGCTGGGGGGCCCCCCGTTACTGCCAAGAGCTCCCACAGATTCAAAGAGGTTTGACGGGACATACCTTAGGCTGCTGCTGCTGCTGCTGCTGCTGCCAATTTCGCTGCTGCTGACGTTGCTGCTGCCGCTGGCGATGTTGCTGCTGCTGATGCTGCTGCTGCTGTTGCCGCCGATGCTGTTGGTGCTGGTGGTGGTGGAGGTGCTGCAGGCGTACCTAAGGCTACTGCTGCTGCTGCTGCTGCTGCTGCTGCTGCTGCTGCTGCTGCTGCTGCACGATGCGATGCTAGTAAGGGCCTTGCATGGGTGTGGGGCCGCGCCTATTGCTGCTTTCTTTCTTTCTTTGGATTTTGTTTTTGTTTTCAATTCATCTAATTTGCACTGCACCGCAGACAGCGCGCGGCTCCACTCTCCCCTGAAAGAGGAGGCATCACTTGCTGCTGCTGCTGCTGCTGCTGCTGCTGCTGCTGCTGCTGCTGCTGTTGGTACGGGGCCTGCTGCGGCCGCGGGACCTCCCCTGCCAGCAGCAGCAAGGGCTGGCGCTGCTGCTGCTGCTGCTGCTGCAGTCACTTGCTGCTGCTGGGCTTTGTCTTGGCGGCAGCAGAAAGCAGCAGCGCCTCTACTCAATTTGCTTCTTGAGTGTTTTGCTGCTGCCTCGCTGCTCTCGCTTCCCGCTGCCCTGGCCATGCGCTGCCGCTTCTGCCGCAGCCCGGGCGTGACTGGAGACACGGCAGCAGCAGCAGCAGCAGCAGCAGCAGCAACAGCAGCAGCTGCTGCAGCAGGCGGCGGCTTCGCCTTCTGGCTGCTGTGGCTGTCTTTAATCTTCGGCCTTTTGTTTGTTTGTCTCTTTCCTTGTTTAATAGGAGAAGGCGAGAGGCAAAACAGCAGCGCGCGCCTCCCGCCCCCCGCTGCTGCAGCAGCAGCAGCAGCAGCAGCAGCAGCAGCAGCAGCAGCGTCGACGCGCTGCCGCAAGATCCGCCGGGTGTCTGTCCACCCCCAGGCCGCGTGGGGAGGCGGCGTGGGGCAAAAGCAACACTGCTTGTTCGTCACTTCATCACTTATGTCTCTTGCTGCTGCTATTGCTTGCAAGTACCAGCAGCAGTCTGCTGCAGTCAGCGGGTCTCCCCTCCAGTCGAGTTCCACAGCAGCTTCTGCTGCCCAGTGCTGCTGCAGCGCCGGCAGCAGCACGGACTCCCACACAGCAGCCGAGATGCGCGCCCCGCCGCCGCTGCTGCTGCTGCTGCTGCTGCTGCTGCTGCTGCTGCTGCTGGGGGGGGGGATGATGTTTTGCTTCATCAGCTTCGACACCACTGGGTGGGTGCTGAGGGTGTGGGGCCCCACAGCGTTGTAGTGCTGCTGTCCGTACACCTCGTGCAGCAGCAGCTGCGGAGGAGCTTCTCCAAACACTGAAAAAGGATCCACATCTTTTTGCTGCTGCAGCGTGGCCAGCAGCGCAGCACAGGCAGCCCACGCGGGGCGCGCGCCGGGCAGCTGCTGCTGCTGCCGGTGAGACAGCGCAACCTGCTGCTGCTGCTGCTGCTGCTGCTGCTGCTGCTGCTGCTGCTGCTGCTGCTGCTGCTGCTGCAGGTGCTTCAGCGCAATCTTGGGGTGGTAGTTTCCGCGGGTGTAAAAAATCAGCTCGCTGTCTCTCAGCAGCAGCTGCAGCGTTTCTGCGTCGCAGCTGCAGCAGACACAACAGCAGCAGCAAGCAGCAGCAGCAGCAGCAAATGCGCACTTGGAAGAAAGCAGAAGATAATTGAGCCACTCTTTGCGGAGAAGCAACACGCACAGAGCTGCTTCCACATGCGTCCCAAGTGCTGCCATCCCTGCTGCTGCTGCTGCTGCTGCTGCTGTTGCTGCTGCTGCTGTTTTCGCAGCCGCTGCTGTTGCTCTACTGCTGCTGCTGCTCTTTCTATCTGCCTCACAGCACCTTTACTGCAGTGCTGTGAGTGCAGCAGCACTACGTATTTGACTTCATTTCCCTTAAAGCGAGGCAGCAGCAGCAGCACCAACAGCAGCAGCAGCAGCATTAACAGCAGCAGCAGCAGCAGCGGCAGCAGCAGCCCCGCGTTTCTGGTGCCACGCAGCAGCAGCAGTCTCGCAGAGCTGGCGCAGGCAGCTGCTTCATTTCCGCAGCTTTTAGAAGAAGTGCAAAGCCCCAAACCCCAACTCTCAGCAGCAGCAGGGGTCTCGGCCTCGCCCTCCGCCGCGCCGGGGGGCCCCCCGCAGCCTACTGGAGATCGAAACAAATCAAGAGCTTCTAAAGGGCCCTCAGCACTCAAGGGGGCCCCCAAAGCAGCTCCCAGGGGGGCCCCCCCAGGGGCCCCCAAAGCAGCAGCAGGCTGGGGCCTCTTGGGGGCCCCCGGGGGGCCCCCCAGGGCCCCTCCAGCTGTACCCTTTAGTGGGGCCCCCGAAATACCCTCTAGGGGGCCCCCTGTGGGGCCCCCACTGGAGGCTGCGGGGGCCCCTGTGGCTGCTTTTGCTGCGAAGTAAACACTGGAGCTTGCTGCGCTGAGCTTGAAGGACAGGCCGCTGCTGCTGCTGCTGCTGCTGCTGCTGCTGCTGCTGCTGCAGCTGCTGCTGATGCTGAAGCTTTTGCTGCTGCACTCGAGAGGCCTCGGAGGTCGCTGTGCATTCTCCGCCTCAGTTCGGCTGCTGTTCCGCAGCTTTGCTGCTTGCCCTTGCTGCCGCCCAAGAAACAGCTGCTGCTGCTGCTGCTGCTGCTGCTGTAGCTGCTGCTGCTGCTGCAGTTGCTGCTGCTGCTGCTGCTGGGGGAGTAGAGCCGGGGGCCTGTTTGCTGCTGGAGCCAACAGAGGCAACGCCGAAGTGCTGCGGCTCCTCAAAGGAGAAGCAGCAAAGAGGCGCGGCAGCAGCGGCAGCGACGAGGTAGACCGAGCAGCAGCAGCAGCAGCAGCAGCAGCAGCAGCAGCAGCAGTAGTAGTAGTAGTAGCAGCAGCAGTTGCGGGCAGAGGGTGCAGGCGGTTGCCCCGCAGTGCGGCGACAGAGTTGCTGGACAAGCCGCTTGCTGCTGCTGCTGCTGCTGCTGCTGCTGCTGCTGCTGCTGCAGTGTTTGCAGTTGCTGCTGGACCTTTGCAGAGGAAAACACTCGTTTGCGGCTTCTCCACAGCAGCAGCAGCAGCAGCAGCAGCAGGCAGCAAGCTGGGGAAAGGTCGAGGGTGCTGCGGATTCTGCTGCAGCTGCTGCAGCGACAGCGGAGGCACTAGCCGCTGCTGCTGCTGCTGCTGCTGCTGCTGCTGCTGCAGGCCTTGTGTCTTGGAATGCAGCTGTCTGTACACCCCGCGGCTTGCTGCTTGCTTAGTTTTGACTTTTTCAATTTTGTTTATCTCCGCGTCTCGGCACTGAGATGCAGCAAAGTCACAAACACCCAAAGAATAATAAGCAGCAGCAGCAGCAGCAGCAGCAGCAGCAGCAGCAGCAGCAAATACAAATGCAGGCAAGTCAGGAGAAGGGCCTTCTCACCTTGTGAACAAGAGGAGTCAATTGATGAGCCCTTAACGAACGAGCCGCGTAGACTCCACTCCGCTGCTGCTGCTGCTGCTGCTGCTGCTGCTGCTGCGAGCTGTGAGCAGCAGAAAGCGAACTCGGTGTGGCTGCAGGTCTGTCGTTTGCTCTCGATGGAATTTGCTGCCGCAGCTTCTTGAACGGATGAGCCGCATCGTTGCTGCTGCTGCTGCTGCTGCTGCTGCTGCTGCTGCTGCTGCTGCTGTCTTCAGCTTTTCTTTTCTTTGAAAGAGAAGAGCGAAATGGATTCAGCAGCAGCCGAGGAAGCCAATCCTTCAGCCAGCTGGCGCGCGACATGGCTGGTGAGGTGTCCATACACCCCGAGAAGGGGGAGGTGTCCATACACCCCGAGAAGAGGGAGCCAGGAGGAAGCAAATGAGTGCATGCAGCGGAAAAAAGTCAAATGCAGAAGCAGCAAAATAAAACAAAAAGAATAATTAAATAAACAGAAGCAGATCTGGAAGTCTATAGCTGGTTTCCCGCTGCCGTTTGCCAGTTAGTTCCCAAGCTTCTGGCCTCACAGCCGCGTGTAATGGCCCCCCCCGGAGTCCCTTTGAGGCCATTCCAGCAGCGCCAAGTTTTGTTTTTTATTTATTTGATTCACTTTTGAAAAAACTTCGGAAAGCCGGCGGAAAAAATTGAGGTGTATGTTCACCTGGGTGTTGAGGTGTCACATGTTGGCTTCGCCCTGCGGAGGGCTGCGTCTGCGGCTTATCTCCTTTATTTATCCCCAATTAATAATTAATTCATTTTAATTATTCTACTTTTGTCTTGGTCGCCGCAAATAGCCGGCAGAGAGAAGGCCTTCGGCCCCGGCGGAAAGTTGAGACAGCAACAGCCCCTGGCTAGGCGGGGTGGTTGTGTGTGGGAAAGCGCAGTTAATGGATGCATTGATTAATTTCCTTATTTTTTCGAAGTTAAACAATTCATGTTTTCAATTTATTAACTCCAGAGGAACTGCCGAGGCCGAGCCAGCCAGCGAACGCGCATACAAACTACCACCACCACCACCCTGCAGCAGCTGGGGTCTTGTGCTGGGGCCCCACGGCTGGCTGGGCCCCCCAAGTGCGCCAAAAGCTGCAGCAATTTGCAAATAAAAAGAAAATATTTAAATTATTTATTAATTTAAACCCAAATTTAAACCCAAAAGACCACAAATTGGACGAATCTGCAGCAGCGGGCTTGCTGCAGCAGCACTGCCTCTCAGGCAAATCTGCTGCAGCAGAAAGCCACGCGGCCAAACATACTTTAATTGGCTAATAAAGCCCCCCACGAGGGGCTCTGCAGCCCTGGGCCACGGGGGACTTGGCAATAAATTGAAGTTTTTAAAACGGAGTCTTAAGAACTGAACTCCAGAGTCTTTTGCGAGTTAAACTCTGAGACGGAGGCCCTCTGAAGTGGGCCTCTGGAGCTGCAGAGTGCGGGTTTTGAAGAGTGGAAAGTCTTTTGCAATGAAAGGAATTAAAAGGGAAAAAAAAAATGGGAAAAAAAAATAAAAAACGAATTCAAGGACCCCTGTACATACACCTGAACGCAGTATGGTGCACATGGACTCCTATTGAATATTTCGTTCATTTGTTTTTATTTCCGCGTTTTCGAACTTCAACTGGCGGCCCTTTTGGCCGCTCTCTGTGCCCTCGTTTTGCTGTTGTTCTTTTGTTCTTTAAATATATTTCTCCAAACTAAAGTCCCTCATTTGTTGCATTAAAGGCCAACTTTTGGCGAAGTATTTTTTTCGCAGAGTCCCCGCGGTGGCCCCCAACTAGTTTTGACAACTCGCAGCAAAAATAAATAAAACAAAATGGAATTAAAATGAAAATTGCACCTTCAAAAGGATCCAAAAAGAAAACAAATAACACTTCAAAGTAATTAAAATAAAACTCAAAATTGTATCTTTAAAGGGCCCAAAAAGAAAACAAAAAACACCCAAAAGGTGCAGCAGCGACGCCTTTTGTTGGGCGCTTCTCTTTCAATCTATATTTATATTATTTGAACTTTTCATTTTCGGAAAATGCAAACAACTTTTCTTTTAAATTTTCATTTCCAGGAAATGCAAATAACTTTATTCTTTGTGGAGAAGCAAAGATGCTAATGGCAAGAGTTTTGTTTTGTAATATGCCATTTAGGACATTCTTTAGCCGCTTTTAAATATTCAAATTGCACAATCTTCACTTCCAAATAGTTGTTTTTTATTTTATCTTTTCTTTTGCCACTTTTTAATTAATAGTTTTTTATTTTATCTTTTCTTTCGCCGCATTTTAATTAATGGTTTTTCATTTTCTCTTTTCTTTTGCCTCTTTTCAGTTATTGCTTTTTTATTTTATGTTTTCTTTTGCCACTTTTTAATCAATAGTTTTTTATTTTATCTTTTCTTCCGCCGCATTTTAATTAATGGTTTTTTATTTTGTCTTTTCTTTTGCCTCTTTTCAATTATTGCTTTTTTATTTTGGTTTTTTTGCCACTTTTTAATTAACAGTTTTTATTTTATCTTTTCTTTTGCCACTTTTTAATTAATAGTTTTCATTTTATCTTTTCTTTTGCCACTTTTTATTCGCCCACAGCCTTTTGCAAAAGCTTTTAATATTCAAGTTGATTTATTATCTCATAGAGCTGCAGCCTTAAAGTCAAAGTCAAATAACTTTGGGCATTTGTGCATCTCTTTAAGAATAAAGTTAAAGTCTTTCACTTATTCTGTGGCTGCACTGCGGCTTGCAGTGACTTTACTTGCAGCACTATTAAATTTAAATTGTTTTAATTGTTTAAATTGTTTAAATTGTTTAAAGTGTTTAAATCGTTTAAAGTGCTTAAAGTGTTTAAATTGTTTAAATTGTTTAAATTGTTTAAAGTGTTTAAACCGTTTAAATGGTTTAAAGTGTTTAAATTGTTTAAAGTGTTTAAATTGTTTAAAGTGTTTAAATTGTTTAAATGGTTTAAAGTGTTTAAATTGTTTAAAGTGTTTAAATTGTTTAAATGGTTTAAAGTCAAATTTAACAAATTTCACAAATTTAACAAATTTACCAAATTTCACAAATTTATGTTTAAAGTGTTTAAAGTGTTTAAAGTGTTTAAATTGTTTAAATTGTTCAAAGTATTTGAATTGTTTAAAGTGTTTAAATTGTTTAAATTTTTTAAATTGTTTGATATTTTTCTGTTAGCAAAAAGTGTAGGCTCTGGGAAACTGAGTGGCGAGTTTAAATGGGGAGAAGACTTGCAGAAGAAGTTGAAAGAAGTTGAACTCGGAAATTCGACTGAGTCCGAAGGCTCATTCACTGCTGTTTAAGAAACTAAAAGTGGAAAGAAATGTTTAAAGACAACAAACTAACAAGTTAAGTGTTTAAGAAACTAAAAGTGGAAAGAAATGTTTAAAGACAACAAACTACAAAGTTGAATGTTTAAGAAACTAAAACTAAAAAGAAATGTTTAAAGACAACCAACTAACCATTCAAATAAACTCCAAAGCATTTGCTTCACCACTTTTGCTTCTTTTGGCTGCAGCGGCCCACAAGACCTGCTGGAGTTTCTTACTTAGGAAAATAACTTTTATTTTTTATTTGCAAAATCTCGCAGTCCTTTAGCTGCTTATGACTGCAGCAGTGAACAAATTGCTGCATTTATATTTCGAAATTACCATTTTATTCTTCTTAAATGCACAAGACGCGAATTTGCACAAGTCCGAAACATGAAGTACACTGAAGTTTCCACGGCTCAAACTTGGCCAATTCTGCTTCTGTAGGCCATTTTGCAGCAGATCTTTTGCAAATAATGAGATATAAAGATGAACTTTTCTTTCTTTTTTTGTTTCTGCGACTCCAGTTGATGAATACTTGAAAGGAAAGCCACATTTCTGTTTTTTTTTGCTCTTTTCGACTTATTAGGATTATTTTTTGTTCCTTTTGTTATCTGCAAATGTGCACAACTGTGGCTTTAGATTTTCTGATTGCGCGGGTGTTCCCGAGACCCAAGCAACTTGCAAAGGGATTTCAGAAACAAGAACACCTGTGTAACTCTTAATGGAGATAAAAAAGGGTAGTTTTTGAGATACTTACCTCTCAGGATGCTTTAAAAGACCAAATTGGACTTGTACAATCAGCTGTGAAACAAAGACACGGGCCCCTCTTGGGAAAGTACTGGTACGGGAACACGCAAGTGTCAGGGGCCAGCACAGCTCACAGCTCCCATCGGCGGCGGCAACATGCATGAGCTGGAAAGTTAACTGGTTCTCAATATTTATTTTAATATATAAATAATGAATTAAACAAGAAAGGCGAAGCGACAGAGGGAATGGAGTGTTTCTGAGTGGAAGATCGGAGCTGCAAAGCCTGCGCCGAGTCGAGTCGGCTCTAGGTGGCTGTCGAGTGACGCCCGCGGACTATTGCGTCTTCGCACAGGGTAAATTAGAGTTTAATTTTAAAAAGAGGCTTTTATTCAGCTTAATGGGCTCTACAAGAAGAGGTATTTCGTGCGGAGCTTCGCGAGGAGCTGCCATTGGCCAGCTAGCCACGGCAGCCGAGAATGAGGAAGTCGGCTTCTTGCAGGTGCTTCTCCCCGATCTGCGCTAAATAGGATTCTTACAAGTAAATATTTTCTTTGCTTTGAGAGCTTTAATTGGCTTAAATTCCCTTTCCGCTTGCGAGCAAGCATGGCGAGGTGTCACCGCAGCGCGTCGGCTCGACTCTGTCTGTTCCGTAACAGCCCCGTCGCGTCGATTCTTCTTCCATCCTCATTAGTTTCTTTTCCCTGACTCCTTTATTTGTTGCAGCAGTCCCACCAAAGCACAATTAGCTCTATTTGAGTCGGTGTTGGGCGTTTTTAACGGGCTGATCGCGGCGCCCGAACAACACGAATTCCAAAGGGAAAGCAGGAGCTGCGCGCTGCAGCTTCTCGGTTTCAGAAGTGCTTTTTTCGCCTTCTTCTTTTCCACTTTCTTTGATTCAAATAGCCAAACTTGAGCAGCTCATACTTCAGCTTCTCGTTGAATTCTTGCTTCTCATCCGCAGCGCCTTTCAGATCCTCAGCAGGTTCACCCCGCGGCAGCTGCTGGCTGCCGATTAGGCCTTTTCCCCCCAGATTCGCCAGTCTGTGGTGGGTGCTGCTGCACCCGCTGCTGCTGCTGCTGCTGCTGCTGCTGCTGCTGCGCTGCACCTGTCGTTCTTCGGCATGACCCTGCTGGCTGTTGCTGACATTGCTGCAGGAGGGGGGCCCCCAGAGGAAGCTTTGGCAGCCGAAGGGGCCCCCCGGTCTCTTCCTTTGCAGCTTTCTGGCGGGTGCAGGCAGCAGCTAAAGACAGACACTCAGGCCAAACTCAAGCACAGCCAGCGGCACCCCCCCCGCCACCGTCAGCAGCAAGAGCACAGAAAGCAGCAGCAGCAGCAGCAGCAGCAGCCGCAGCAGCAAAAACAGCAAGTGCAGGCTCGTTCTAGGCAGCCAAGCCAGCAAAGGCAGCAGTCGCAACACCAACCGCTGCAGCAGCAGCAGCTTCAGCAGCAGCAGCCGCAGCAGCAGCTGCAGAAGCAACCGCAGCAGCAGCACAAGCAGCAGCAGCCGCAGCTGCAGCCGCAGCAGCAGCAGCAGCAGCAGAAACCACAGCAGCGCCTGAAGCAGCAGCATCAGGTGCTTCCACACCAACGTAGTCCGCCTCATCAGCAGCAGCAGGGTCCAGATCAGCAGGAACAGCAGGACCCGCAGCAGCAGCAGCAGCAGCAGCAGCAGCAGCAGCAGCAGCTGCTGCTGCAGCAGCCGCAGATGGGAGCGGCCCCCAGCTCTTCGGCTGCCCCCCTGGAGCTGTCATGTTTGCCTGAAGACTTTCTTGAGGGCCTTCGGGCAATTGACGAAGTCAAGAAGCACCGAGAGGCTGGCAGGCAAGTGCATGCATTTGCAGCCCCCTGCAGCAGCAGCAGCAGCAGCAGCAGCAGCAGCAGCTGCTGCTGCTGCTGCTGCTGTGGCATGAGCAGGCATGCATGGGGGAGCTAGTGGGGACACTTAATGCAGAGACGCGGCTGGCGACCTGCTGCGTTGCTGCTCCTGCTGCAGCAGCAGCAGCAGCAGCAAATTCCCCTGCTGCCACTGCCGCTGTTGGCTTGCAACTCAGATTTTCTGCTGCCTAATTTGCGTTCCCATGGGCAGCAAATAGCTGTAGCAGCAGCAGCAGCAGCAGGCTGCTGCTACCAGCAGCAGCAGCAGCAGCAGCAGCAGCAGCAGCAGCAGCAGCAAAGCGGGGCAGTGTTTGTGTGCGTTTGTGTGTGGCATTCAGGTACGAGCCGGGGGAGCCGCTTTGTTTGCCGTTTAGCCCAGCAGCAAAACTGACAGTCTTTGTAGACATTGATGAAACAATTGTATTTGTTACTCCTGTGCTGCTGCCGGGGCTGCAGCCAGACAGGACTTTTACTTTTGTAGATCAGTTCGGCCTCAGCAGCAGCAGCAGCAGCAGCGGCAGCAGCGGCAGCAGCAGCAGCAAGGGGAACGAAGACGGCAGCAGCTGCTGCGGCGGCGAGGCGGGCCTCGGGGGCGCCGCGAGGCTGGCAGCAAACACAGCAGCAGCAGCAGCAGCAGCAGCAGCAGCAGCAGCAGCGCCCGCAGCAGCAGCGGACCCCACGTCGGCGGCGGCCCGCGAGCCCGCTGCTGCTGCAAGCGGCACGGCGACGACGTCGACGAGGAGCTCCTGCAGCAGCAGCACGGACAGCAGCAGCAGCAGCAGCAGCAGCAGCAGCAGCAGCAGCAGCAGCAGCAGCTGCACCGTGTTGTACGTGTACTTCCGCCCCTTCGTCCACCGCATGCTGCTGGAGCTGCGCCGCAGCGGCAACTTCGAACTTATTGCTTTTACAGCAGCACTTCGAGAATATGCAGATCCAATTTTGGATTGTTTGGAAGAAGAGCAGCAGCTTTTCGACCACAGGCTTTACCGGCAGCACTGCGCGCGGGCTCCCAGGAGCAAGGGCGCAGCAGCAGCAGCAGCAGCAGCAGCAGCAGCAGCAGCGGCGGCCGTAGCCGCGGGGGGCCTCCCGGGGCTTGACAGCGGGCCTGGCGGGGCCAGCGCTGACGGGGGGGAAGCAGCCGCAGCAGCAGCAGCAGCAGCAGCAGCAGCAGCAGCAGCAGCAGCAGCCGGAGCCGCAGGCCCCGGCGCGCCTGCCCCCCCCGCAGCAGCAGCAGCAGCAGCAGCAGCAGCAGCAGCAGGGGGGGAGGCGCTGGGGGACTGGCTGTGGGGGGAGAATTTTTACTACGTGAAGGACCTGGCGGGCGCTGCTGCTGCGGGGCGGCAGCTGAGCCGCTGCGTGCTGCTGGACAACAGCCCCGTGTCTTTTGCTGCGCAAGTTGAAAACGGACTTTACTTGCGGCCTTTTTGCGGAGACCCCGGAGATGATGAACTCCATTTGCTGCCAAACATGCTGCAGCAGCTCAGCAGCTTGCCGGACGTGCGCGCGGGGCTGCGGGGTTCGCTCATCAGCGCAGCCTGGGAGGCTTTCCAGCAGCAGCAGCAGCAGCAGCAGCAGCAGCAGCAGCAGCAGCAGCAGCGGGCGCGCGGGGAGGCGGAGGGGGGGGCAACGCCGCAGGCGGCGCTCAAGACGGGCGAGGGGGGCGACGGGGAGGTGCAGGCTGCAGCAGCAGCAGAGGCTGCAGCAGCAGCAGCAGCAGCAGCAGCAGCAGCAGCGCCGGCACGGGCAGAGCAGCGGACGCGTCGCCAGATGGTCAGCAGCAGCAGCGGCAAAGATACGGGGCTCGAAAGAGCAGCAGCAGCTGCAGCAGCAGAAGCAGCAGCAGCAGCAGCACCAACAGCCCCAGCGCCCGGAACCGCAAGCCGCTCTTCTGTCTCGAGACACCCTTTGATGACTCCTGCTGCTGCTGCTGCACCCGCTGCTGCTGCTGCACCCGCTGCTGCTGCTGCACCTGCTGCTGCTGCTGCACCTGCTGCTGCTGCTGGCAAGCCAGAACAGCAAAGGGGCGGCAGACGCAGCGCTTCTGTTGCTGTTATTTCTTTGTCCAAAACTAGGGGAGGTGCAGCGGGAGCAGATTTCAACTTGGCTGTCCCAGCAGCAGCAGCAGCAGCAGCCCCAGCAGCAGCAGCAGCTCCAGCAGCAGCAGCAGCAGGCCCAGCAGCAGCAGCAGCAGCAGCCGCGCGAAGAAAAGCAGCAGCAGCGAAAGAAAGAGAAAGCGTGCAGAGTGCAGCCGCGAGAGCTGCTGCTGCTGCTGCTGCTGCACATGCAGCAGCAGCACAGAGAGCGCAGCAGCAGAAACAGAAGGACAGCAAGCAGCAAGACACGAGGAGCAGCAGCAGAAGCAGAGGCCGCGACGGAGAAGCAGAAGAGCAGAGAGGGAGAAATTTGCAAGAAAGAAAAGAAAAAGAAAAAGAAAAAGAAAAAGAAAAAGAAATGATAATTCATGTTGGCTCTTGTTTGAAGAGACAAGAAAGAGAAGGCAGCGCCTGGTGTACGTGCAGCAGCGCAGCAAAGGCGCTGCAGGCAGCAGCAAGAACTGCTGCTGCTGCTGCTCAGCAGGGCCGCAGCAGCAGCTCCTGGCAGCTCGCCTCGGACCGCAGCAGCAGCAGCAGCAGCAGCAGCAGCGGCAGCAGCAGGAGCCCCAGCAACAGCAGGGAATACAGGACCACCTTTGAGTACAGGGAAAAGAGGACCGGCAGCAGCAGCAGCAGCAGCAGCAGCGGCCAGCCCAACACTAATATAAATACAATTAACAACAATATAAATGTCAGCAGCAGCAGGACCCGCAGCAGAGATAAAGAAAGAGACAAACAAAGAGACAAACAAAGAGACAAACAAAGAGACAAACAAAGAGACAAGACCCACGAGAAAAGCCTGCTGCTGCTAAGCCCCGCGGCAGCAGCAGCTGCTGCAGCGCCGGCAGCAGCAGCAGCAGCACCGCAAGCACTAGCCTCAGCAGCAGCAGCAGCAGCAGCAGCGAAGGGCTTTCAAGGCCCTTGGAGCCAGCCGTGTGATGCAGCAGAGAAAGACGACGTTTCAAAGACGCTGGGGGCCCCGCACGCCCAGCAGCAGCAGCAGCAGCAGCAGCAGCAGCAGCAGCGGCAGCAGCAGCAGCAGCAGCAGCAGCACTTAGGGGGCGACTGCGCAGAGCCAGTGCGGCAAAAGAGAGGGGGCTGGAAGCAGCCAGCGAGTCTCAGGGGCTGCCCAAGTGTACATCCACCTGAGTTGACTGTGGGGCGGCCTTGTGCTGCTGCTGCTGCTGTTGCTGCTGCTGCTGCAGCAGGAAGGAATAACGCACACGCGAGGCCTTTGCTGCACCTCCAAAGACAGTCTTTGCCTCCACTTCCACTAACACTTTCAGATATTAGCTGCAGCAGCCATCAAGACCTGCAGGCTCACCCGGGGCCGCAGCAGCAGCAGCAGCAGCAGGCGCTGCTGCAGCAGCAGCTGCAACAACACCTGATGATGCAGCAACAGCTGCAGCAACAGCTGCAGCAACAGCTGCAGCAACAGCTGCAGCAGCAGATGCTCCAGCCAGCGAGCCACAAACCGCAGACCTTGCCGCTCTCGCCACGGCAGCAGCTGATGGACTGTTTATCTGCTTCCCAGCAGCAGCTACTCTACGACCCCCACTTCAGGCAGCTTCCATACAAGCACCCGCAGCAGCAGCAGCAGCAGCAGCAGCAGCAGCAGCAGCAGCAGCAGCAGCAGCAGCAGCAGCAGCTGGCTGCTGCTGTGCATCTGCCAGCAAGGGGCTCCCACCTCTCCTCAGTACCTCTTGTGCCTTTGCTGTCCCCCAGGGGGCCCCCAGCTTCAGCAACTTCTGCCAGCTTGACCACTGGTCCCCAACCTGGACCACTGCTGCGGGCCCCCTCAGGGGCCCCCTCAGGGGCCCCCCTAGGGGCCCCCCTAGGGGGCCCCCTAGGGGCCCCCTCAGGGGCCCCCCTAGGGGCCCCCTTAGGGGGCCCCCTAGGGGCCCCCCTAGGGGCCCCCCTCGGGGCCCCCCTGGGGGGCCCTCCAGGGGTTGCCCCTTTAGGGGGGCCTCAGGGGGCCTCCCTAGGTGGTAATCTGTACAGCAGCAGCAGCAGCAGCAGCAGCAGCAGCAGCAGCGGCAACGCTTTTGCTGCTTCGCTCAGCACCCCCTGCATGCAATATGCTTCCCTCCGCCAAAGTCTGCTGCAGGGGGCCCCCAACCCCATGGGGGCCCCGAACTTCGTGGGGGCCCCCAATGCCATGGGGGCCCCCGATCTTGGGGGGCCCCCCAACTTTGGAGAGGGTTTTAACTTTTTAGCTGCCCCAGGGGGGCCCCCCCGGAGGTTTGGGGGCCCCAGCAAAGTCCCTCCTTTGCTGCTGCCTCCTCTAGATTACGAAGCACCTTATAATGCTTCGCTGCTGGCTGAGGGGCAAACGCAGAGTGCTGCTGCTGCTGCTGCTGCAACACAGCCCTTCGCAAGCGCTGGGGGAAGGCGGAGTCCCATCCTACTTGTGTACTCCGCGAGTTGTCCGGAAGAAAGAAGTCAGCAGCAGCAGCAGCAGCAGCATGCAGCAGCAGCAGCAGCAGCAGCAACAGAAGCAGCAGCCGGAGAAAAAGCTGTTTGCTGGGCGTCGTATTCGTCTTGGCGACCTCTTTGGGCAGTGTGTCGACACAGGCCCCAAACAGCAGCAGCAGCAGCAGCAGCAGCAGCAGCAGCAGCAGCAGCAGCAGCAGCAACAGAGACCGCAGATCGGGCGCAGCTACTCCACCAATAACTCTGGTGTCTTTAGACACAGCGAAGCATCTTCAGTTAACTTTAGCAGCAGCATCGGCAGCAGCAGCAGCCCGTATCTAAACACGTGTGTAAGCAGCAATCTGCAGCAGCAGCAGCAGCAGCAGCAGCAGCAGCAGCAGCAGCAGATGCTGCAGGCAATGCCAGTAGGCGTGTGGGGGTCCCCCCTACCCTTTGTGGGGCCCCCCTCAGCTGTCGGGTCCCCCCTACCCTTTGTGGGGCCCCCCTCAGCTGTCCTGAGGGGCCCCTACCCTTAGGGGGGCCCCCAGGTGAGGGGCCCCCAAGGTGGGCCCCCAAGAAGTTATAAGCATTAAAAAAGGGTACTAAACTTCAGGATTTAGGGGGGCCCCCTTGTGGGGGCCCCCAGGGGGGCCCCACTTGGAGGCCCCAACTAAATCTTAGAGTTTGGCGTCGCTGCAGTTTTTAGACACAGCCACAAGCAACCAATAAGTTGAGCTTTTGTTGCATTCGCTGCTGCTGCTGCTGCTGCTGCTGCTGTTGCTGCTGCTGCTGCTGCTGCTGTTCTGCTGGTTCGGGGGCCCCCGAACTTGGCCTCTAGACGTGGACGGCAGCTAAGAATTGCCTTTGACTACTTCGCTAATAAAACTCTCACACAAAGAAAGGGGCCCCCTAGGGGCCCCCCAAAAGGGGCCCCCAGGGGGCCCCCTGGGGGCCCCCAAAATTAGGTACCCTGGGGGCCCCAAAAGCCCCTAAATGGGCCCCCTGGGGGCCCCTAAAATCAGGTTTCGGGGGCCCCTCAGGTGGGTAATCCATTGCAGTAGATC
>NW_013651818.1:0-2500 GCF_000499385.1 Eimeria necatrix | reverse complement strand
GAAATAAATTCGAAGCAGCAGAATCTGTTGCAGGGCCTAAAAAAGGAAAAACAAATAAATAAATAATAAATAAATAAATAATAAATAAATAATAAATAATAAATAAATGATAAATAAATAAATAAATAAATAGGAGCTTTCTTGTTCTTTCTTTTGTTGCTGTTTTTATTTACTTTTCAGCATTTATTTGTTTGCTGCAGTCAAAGCAGCTGCTGCCCAGTTTAAGCTGCATGCATTAACGAAGAATATAAAGTTAAACCCTAAACCCTAAACCCTAAACCCTAAACCCTAAACCCTAGAGCTTCCTACTTTGCGCGGATTTGTCTTTAAGTCGGCGCAGCTCTTCCATTCGCTGAAGCAAAGCTGTCCTTTCCTCCTCCTCTTCCTGCAGCCGCAAAACCCTAAACCCTAAACCCTAAACCCTAAACCCTAAACCCTAAACCCTAAGCCCCAATTCACTCGCGTGGGCGTTTTCAAGGGCTTTAGTAAACGGCGCCAATGCGCCGCTTGGCGCTCTCCACTTCATTTAAATTTAAATTAAATTGAAATAAAAAAAAGAAATAAATTGCAAAAGTGATGCAAACAAATAAAGCGCAGTGGACTCAACACGCAGGCCCTGAGGTGTACGTACACCCCACCTGCCGCCGGGTGTACGGAACCCCGTGGTAAATCCATTCATTAAAATTAAATTTGTTTTCTTGCAAAAACTTCAAAGTCGAAGTCGAGGCCTGCCAGTAGTGACAAAAACCAAATCCCACACAGACTGCAGCTAGCTAGCTAGCTGGCTAGCTGGCTAGCTAGCCAGCCTGACAGCTAGCTAGCTACATGGCAATGCAGCCAACTGGATCTCTAGCTATCTGGCTCTCCACTAGCTCGCTAGCTGGCTAGCTGGCTAGCTGGCTAGCTAGCTGGCTGGCTAGCTAGCCAGCTGGCTAGCTAGCTCGCTGGTTAGTTAGCTAGCTCGCTCTCCAGCTAGCAAGCTAGCTAGCTAGCTAGCTGGCTCTCTCGTGAGCCAGCTATCTGGCCCTCTAGCTAGCTAGTTGGCTCCATAGCTAGCTAGCTAGCTGCCTAGCTAGCTAGCTAGCTAGCTAGCTACGGAGCCAAGTGGCTAGCTAGCTAGCTAGCTAGCTAGCTAGCTAGCTAGCTAGCTAGCTGTCAGCTCACCTGGAAGAGGCGGGGCTGGTTGGGGAAGAGGTAAATGCTGGCGGGGGTCAAAATCCACCTGCTCGGGTCCGACGCTAAAAACAAGCAGCAGCAGCAGCAGCAGCAGCAGCAGCAGCAGCAGCAGCAGCAGCAGCAGCAAGTGAACAATGAACGCCAGAATCAAGCAAAAAAGGCCCAATCAAATGCCTTGGCCAGCAAAGCCAAGCAAATAATTAAAACCAAAAATAAACAAAAGTTCTAATCACAAAATAAAAGAAATAAAATTAAAATAAACAAAAACTTTTCCCCACAAAAACCACCACTAAAAAACACAGCCCAACTGCTGCCTCAAACCCCACAAAGCAAATACAGCGGCCCCACACCTGTGGGGCCCCACTGTGAGGCCCCTTGGGGGCTCTTTGGGGGCCCCTTGGGGGCCCTTTGGGGGCCCCTTGGGGGCCCTTTGGGGGCCCTTTGGGGGCCCCTTGGGGGCCCTTTGGGGGCCCCTTGGGGGCCCTTTGGGGGCCCTTTGGGGGCCCTTTGGGGGCCCCTTGGGGGCCCTTTGGGGGCCCCTTGGGGGCCCTTTGGGGGCCCCTTTGGGGCCCTTTGGGGGCCCCTTTGGGGCCCTTTGGGGGCCCCCCAGGGGCCCCCAGGGGCCCCCCAGGGGCCCCCTAGGGGGCCCTTTCGGGCCAGTGGGGCCCCACAGGGGCCCCGGGGGGGAGCTGGGTGTGTGGTTCTCGGAAAGGCAAAAAGAAGGGGAAAAAGGGGATTTGGAAAAGAAAAAGAAATGAAAAAGAGGACTTTGAAGAAGAAATGATTTGAAGGACAAAAGAGAGGCTTAAAGGGATTAAAAAGGACTTAAAAAGCTTCAAAAAGACTCCAAAAGACCCAAAATGGCGAAAAAAGATTCCCAAAGAGACAAGTGCAGCCGGCGAAGCCGGAAACAGCCAAAAAAGGTCCCGCGGAGGCCAAAAAGGGAAAAAGTGGAAACTTTGAAAAGGAAAACAAAAAGAAATAAAAGACACAAAAAGGGGCCCCCAAGGGGCCCCCAAGGGGCCCCCAAGGGGCCCCCAAAGGCCCCAAAAAGGCCCCAAAAAGGCCCCAAAAAGACCCCAAAATGGCCCCAAAAAGACCCCACGCACCCGCCCGGCGCGCGGCGCAAAGCCCCAACTGAATGGGCAAAAAGCTCTGAGCCCCAACGGCCTGCGCGCCGTAAGAAGAGTCCAGGCCCAACAGCTTCTCGCCCTTGCCAGGAAGGCCTGCAGCACACACCTGCTGCTGCTGCTGCTGCTGCTGCTGCTGCTGCTGCTGCTGCTGCTGCTGCTGCTGCTGCTGCTGCTGCTGCTGGTGCTGGGGG
>NW_013651817.1:0-12454 GCF_000499385.1 Eimeria necatrix | reverse complement strand
AGCAGCAGCAGCAGCAGCAGCAGCAGCAGCAGCAGCAGCAGCAGCAGCAGCAGCAGCAGCAGCAGCGAGAAGCTCGCGCTGCAGGCCCTTTCTTACCTGCTGCTGGGCACTCCCGCCAGCCCGCTTTATAAGGCGCTGGCCGACAGCCATTTGGGGCGCGCGGTGGTGGGCGGGGGTCTCAGTCTGGATTTGAAGTACGCCACTTTTTCCGCGGGCCTCAAGGGTCAGTTTTTCTTCTTTTTCGCAGCTTTTTGCAGCTTTCCGCAGCTCTTTTCGAGCTCTGTTCATCCCTTAGTCTGCTGCGCCTTCTTTTCTTCTCCTTTGCGCCTTTTTTTCCGCTTTTCGGGCTTCTTTTTCCACTTTTTGCGACACTTTTCCGCATCGACAAACTGCCTCCATTTCGCTGTGCCTTTTTGCCTTTCGCCCTCTTTTTAAGCTCTTTTGAAGTTCTTTTGAAGCTTTTAGAAGTCTTTTGAAGCTTTTTTGAAGCTTTTTTGAAGCTTTTTTGAAGCTTTTTTGAAGCTTTTTTGAAATCTTTTGAAGTTCTTTTGAAGTTCTTTTGAAGTTCTTTTGAAGTTCTTTTGAAACTCTTTGTTGGGAGGGACTTTGGCCATCTTTTGAGTCTTTTTTTGGGTTCTTTTGGACTCCTTTTGGCCTCTTTTGCTCTTTTTTGGTTCTTTCTGCACCTTTTTGCATCTCTTTGAAAGATCTGGCGACTCAAATTTATTCTTTCTGCGCCTTTTTGCAGCTCTTTGAAAGAAATGGTTTTTTAAAATGATTTTAAATCTTTTTAAAATTCTTCCGCGCTTTTTTCCGAGCCTTTTGGAGTCTCTGGGGGCCTTTATCTGCCATTTTGTCTCCTTTCTCTCTTTTTGTTTTTTCAAATTCTTTTTATTTCTTTTTATCCTTTTTGGAGCTTTTTGGGGCTTTCTGGAGCTCCAGAAGAGTTCTATTCTTCTGCAGAGTTTTAAAAAGTTTTTAAAAGTTGTTAAAAGCTTTTTAAAAATTCTTTTGCGTTTTTTTGGAGCTTTTGGGAGCCTTTTTGCATTTCTTTGGCTTTTTGTCCTTTTCATTTCCTTTTTATTTCCTCTTTTTTTTACTTCTTTTTTATCTCTTTTTTATTTCTTTTTTATTTCTTGTTTGTTTCTTTTTGTTTGCTTTTTATTTCTTTTTAATTTCTTTTTTATTTCCTGTTTGTTTCCTTTTTGTTTCACTTTTTATGTCCCTGTTTTGCTTCTTTTTTGTTTCTTTTTTGTCTTTTTTTTGTCCCCTTTTTATATCCTTTTGTATTTTATTTTCTGCCTTTTACTTTCTTTTTATTTGATCTTTTTATCTTTTTTTGTTTTTATTTTTTAATTTCTTTTTTTCCCCTTTTTTCGTTTTCCAGTTTCTTTTTTCTGTTGTGTCCCTTTTGTCTCCTTGACTCCTTTTGGTCTTTCTTTGCTGCTTCCTCTCTCTCTGCTGCTGCTGCTGCTGCTGCTGCTGCTGCTTGTGCTGCTGCTGCTGGTATCAATGCCACTGCTGCTGCTGCTGCTACTGCTGCTTGTTCTGCTGCTTCTGCAGCAGCTGCTGCTGCTGCAGCAGAATCTGTTTCTGTTGCTGCTAATAATAACAATGCGCTGCTGCTGCTGCTGCTGCTGCTGCTGCTTGTGCTGCTGCTGCTGGTATCAATGCCACTGCTGCTGCTGCTGCTATTGCTGCTGGTTCTGCTGCTTCTACAGCTGCTGCTGCTGCTGCAGCAGAATCTGTTTCTGCTGCTGCTAATAATAACAATGCGCTGCTGCTGCTGCTGCTGCTGCAGGAGTGGCGCAGCGAGAGGGCGCAGCAGCAGAAGTGGAGGCCGTGGTGCTGCAGTGTCTGCAGCAGCTGGCGGAGACAGGATTTCCTGCTGCTGCTGCTGCTGCTGCTGCCAACACTTTGGAGTTTAGTTTGAGAGAATTAAACACCGGCACTTTCCCGAGAGGACTTAGCCTTATTCTCGACATGGACACGGAAGCAAATTACGACAGAGTAATTAAATTAATTAATTAATTAAATTAATTAATTAAATTAATTAATTAAATTAATTAATTAATTTAACTAATTAAATTAAATTAAATAATTTAATTTAATTAGTTTAAATTAATCAGTTCAGTTTAATTGAAGTGCTTTTGTTGTCTCATTCTCGACATGGATACGGAAGCAAATTATGACAGAGTAATTTAATTAATTAATTAAATTAATTAATTAAATCAATTAGTTTAATTAATTAATTAACTTAATTAATTTAATTAATTTAATTAATTTAATTAATTTAATTAATTTAAATTAATCAGTTTAGTTTAGTTGAAGTGCTTTTGTAGTTTTTTTCTTTAAATAATTTGGCCTCGTTTTCGATATGGACACGGAAGCGAATTACGACAAAGTGAATTAATTAATTTAATTTAATTTAATTTAATTTATTTATTTTAATTAAATTAAGTTAAATTAAATTAAATTAAATTAGTTTAATTAATTAAATTAAATTAAATAATTTGATTTAATAATTGGAGTGTTTTTGTTGTTTATCCTTTCTAAACGATTTGTCTTCATTCTCTGTATGGACACTGCAGCAAATACGACAGAGTGAATTATTTAATTAAATTAAATTAAATTAAATTAAATCAAATTAAATTAAATAATTAATTAATATTTTGTTTACTTACTCGTTAATTGGTTAATCTATTTATTTAATTTAAATTATCTGTTTATTAATTATTCATTCATTATTTATTTATTTATCTATTTATTTATCTATGTATTTGTTTATTTATTTATTAATCCATTTATTTATTTATTTATTTATTTATTTATTATTTATTTATTTATTTTTTATTATTTGCAGGACCCAATAGCTGCGATATCTTTTGCTGCTCCTTTGAAAGAACTTCGCGAAAGAATGCAAAAAGAAGAAGATCTTTTCCAAAACCTGATTAAAAAGTCCGAACTTAATTAATTTAATTTAATTTAATTTAATTTAATTTAATTTAATTTAATTTAATTTAATTATTTAATTAATTAATTTAATTATTTGATTTAATTAATTAATTGATTCAATTTAATTAATTATTTGTTTATTTGATTTGATTTGATGTATTTGTTTTAGAGAAGGTATCTGCCAAAGCCTTATCCAAAAGTCCGAATTATGCATTAATTTAATTTAATTTGATTTAATTTAATTTATTCAATTATTAATTTAATTTAATTTAATTTAATTTGATTTATTTATTTGTTTGTTTTATTTATTTGTTTTATTATTTGTTTTATTTATTCGTTTTGTTTGTTTTATTTATTTGTTTTATTTGTTATATTATGTTTTTGTTTGTTCGCTTCTTTGTTTAATTTATTAATTTATTTATTTATTTGTTTGTTTGTTTATTTACATATTAATTAATTAATTATTTATTTATTTGTTTATGTTTGTTTTCTTCTCTTTTTCTAATTTCTTTTCTGGGATTTTTGTCTGTTTTGTCTTCTGAAGCTAAACGAACTAAACACCTTTAGTGCTGCTGCTGCTGCTGCTGCTGCTGCTGCTGCTGCTGCTTTTGCTGCTGCTGCTGCTGCTGCTATTACTATTACTACTGCTGGTGCTACAACCACTGCTGCAATTCCTGCTGCTGCTGCTGCTGCACCTGTTGCTGCTGCATCGCTCCTACCGCACCTGCTGCACCTCCTGCCGCTGCTGCTGCTGCTGCTGCTGCTGCTGCTGCTGCTGCTGCTGCTGCTGCGCAGGTACCTGCTGGAGAACCCGCACCGCGTGACTTTGCGGCTGTATGGAGACCCCGAAATGGAAGCTCGAGAAGCAGCAGAAGAAAAAAAAAAACTTCAAAAAATCCAAAACGAATTAACTCCAGCTCTTGTCGAAAACATTCTTTCGGACCAGATTGCCCTCAAGCAGAGACAGGTCGGCAGCTAGCTAGCTAGCTAGCTAGCTAGCTGCCTGGCTGGACGGCTGGCTAGCTAGCCATGTGGCTAGCTAGCTGTCTGGCTTGCTAGCTGTGGGGCTGGCTAGCTAGTCAGCTAGCCAGCTAGCTAGCTAGCTAGCTAGGTGGCTCTTGGTAGCTGCCTAAGTAGCTGTATCGGGTAGCTTGCTGGCTCTCTAGCCAGCTAGCTGGCTAGCTAGCTAGCTAGCTGGCTAACTGGCTAGCTGGCCGGCTAGTTGCCCGGCCCTGCAGCTGACTAACTAGCTAGCTACATATCTATTAAGCTAGCTAGCTAGCGAGCTGTCTTTCTATCTAACTAGCTAGCTAGCTAGCTAGCTCGCTAGCTAGCTAGCTAGCTACATATCTAGCTAGCTAGCTAGCTAGCTAGCCAGCTAGCTAGCTAGCTAGCTAGCTGCAAGAGGCATCGTGGGTGTTTGCTGCAGCTGTCGGAGGACTCTGAAGAGGCTCTGAAGTCGCTGCCGATCCTTAGCCTTGAAGACGTCGCGGAGGCAAGCCTGCTGCTGCTGCTGCTGTTGCTGCTGCTGTTGCTGCTGCTGTTGCTGCTGCTGTTGCTGCTGCTGCTGCTGCTGCTGCTGCTGCTAATGCTGCTGCTGCTGCTCTACAACCCAGCCATCCAGCTAGCTAGCTGTTTACCCAGCCAGCAGTTCAGCGAGCTAGCCGTCCGTCCAGCTAGCCAGCTATCTACCTAGGTAGCTGTTTGGCTAGCTAGCTCCTTAGCTAGCTAGCTAGCTGTTTGTTCATCTGGCTGTTTGGCTAGCTAGCCTGCTGGCTAGGTAGCTGTTTGTTAGTTAGCTCTTTGGCTAGGTAGCTAGCTAGCAAGCTGGCTGTTGTTTGGCTAGCTAGCTAGCTAGTTGTTGCTTGGCTAGCTAGCTAGCTAGCCAACTAGCTGTAGTTTGGCTAGCTGCGTGGCTAGGTAGCTAGCTGTTGCTTGGCTAGCTGCGTGGCTAGCTAGCCAGCTAGCTAGCTGTTGTTGGCTAGCTGCGGAGCTGGCTAGCCAGCCAGCTAGCTAGCTAGCTAGCTAGCTAGCTGTCGCTTGTCTGGCTGCGTGGCTAGCTAGCCAGCCAGCTAGCCGCAGCTAGCCAGCTAGCCAGCCAGCTAGCCCGCCAGCCAGCCCGCCAGCCCGCCAGCTAGCCCGCCAGCTAGCCAGCTAGCTAGCTAGCTAGCTAGCTAGCCGTGTGTGTGCGCGCAGGCGAAGAACGAAATCCCGTCTTCTTGCTTTCCCGTGGAAGGAGTTGGGGTGGTTTCGCACGAGCTGCAAACGCGGGGGGTTTTGTACGCGGAGGTTTATTTTGCTGCTGCTGCTGTTGCGCTGCAGCAGCTGCCGCTGCTGCGGCTGCTGGGGCGGCTGCTGCTGGAGACGGGGGCGGGGCAGCTAAACCCTCAGCAGCTGCAGCACCAAATTGCAGAAACCACCGGAGGGTTTAGGGTTTCCCTGGACTTCAGGTCCCTCAGCAAAACCCCCAACACTGTTCCAGACCCCCTCGACAGCCTCGGCTTCCTCGTGCTCTCCGGGAAAGTAGGGTTTAGGGTTTAGGGTTTAGGGTTTGGGGTTTGGGGTTTGGGGGTGGGCGTGCGGAGGCAGAGGCTAGGGTTTAGGGTTTAGGGTTTAGGGTTTAGGGTTTAGGGTTTGGGACCTAGGGGGCGGGAGCTGGGAATCGGGCGGTGTAGAGGTTTTAGGGTTTAGGGTTTAGGGTTTGGGGTTTAGGGTTTAGGGTTTAGGGTTTGGGGTTTAGGGTTTAGGGTTGCTGGGTCTGTAACGCAGCGCAGCAGCTTTTGAAGCAGCTGTCTATGTATTTGTTTTCTAGTTAATTAATTAATTAACTTGAATTAATTAATTAATTAATTTGAATTAATTAATTGAAATTAATTAATTAAATTGTTTCAATTAATTGAATTAATTAATTAAATTTATTTTTAAACTGAATTAAAGAACTAAGTGTTTAAATTAGTAGCCATTTAATTTCATTAGTGCACTCAATGCCCTCCTTGCTGCTGCCTCCGTGCTGCTGCTGCTGCTGCTGCTGCTGCTGCTGCTGCTGCTGCTGCTGCAGGCGGAGACAGACTGGCCGTCTTTGGCAGCAGAGTTGGAGAGTTTGCGCAGCAAACTGCTGCAGCGGGAAAACACTTTAGTGAACTTAACTGGAGACAGCAGCAGCTTAGCTGCTGCAGCAGCAGGCGAGGGTTTGGAGGCGCTGCGGGGTTTGCTGGGGGGGCTGCCTGTGGGGTCTGCTGCAGCAGCAGCAGCAGCAGCAGCAGCAGCAGCAAACACCGAAACCATGCTTTCCACTCCTTTTGGACAAAGAGGCTTCGACAGAAAACAATTTTGGGTTTCCCAAATTGAGCAGCAGCAGCTGCTGAACAAACCCGTCAGAGAAGCACTTCTGGTCCCCACAAAGGTATTTGGCTGCTGCTGCTGCTGCTGCTGCTGCTGCTGCTGCTGCTGCTGCTGCTGCTGCTGCTGCTGCTGCTGTGCTGCTGCTGCTGCTGTGCTGCTTGTGGTGTGCTCCTGATGTGCTGCTGCTGATGTGCTGCTGCTGATGTGCTGATACTGATGTGCTGCTGCTACTGTTGCTGCTGCTCTTTTGCTGCTGCTGCTGTGCAGCAGCAGCAGTTGCTGCTGCTGCTGCTGCTGCTGTGCTGCACCTCCTTTTTCTGTTTCTTTCTCCTTTCTTTCTATTCCCTTCTAGTCTTCCCTTTCTCAGACATTTTCTTTAATTTTATTTTTAATTTAATTTTGATTTTTATTCGGATTTAATTTAATTTAATTTAATTTTGTTTTAATGAACAGAATTCAACAAAACCAAAACAAATAAAAACAAACAAATAAAACAAACAAAACAAACAAATAAATAAAACAAAACAAATAAAACAAACAAACAAACAAAACAAACAAACAAACAAACAAATAAAACAAATAAACAAATAAAACAAATAAACAAACACAACAAACAAGACAAACAAACAAATAAACAAACAAATAAACAAAACAAACAAATAAACAAACAAATAAACAAAACAAACAAATAAACAAAACAAACAAACAAACAAATAAATAAAACAAACAAATAAACAAACAAATAAAAAAAACAAATAAATAAAATAAATAAAATAAATAAATAACCAAACAATTATAAATGTGTGCATGCATGCGCAGGTCAACTACGTGGGCCTGGGCGGGCGCGTGTGGGGTGTGGGGCGGGAGGTGTGGGGCCCCGGGTTTGTGGGGTGTGGGATCGTCTCCTCCCAGCACTTGTGGGGTCTTGTAAGGGAGCAGGGGGGGGCCTATGGCAGCAGTTTGCTGCTGGATGCTTCGGGGTTTTATTCTTTTGTGTCTTATAGGGACCCTTTGCTGCAGCAGACTCTTCGGGTGTATGCGCAGACACCCCAGTTCCTGCTGCAGTGGGCTGCTGCTGCCACCCCACAAAAACTCCAAAAGGCCGTTTTGGCTTTTCTCCGCGAAGTCGACTTTCCCCTTCCTAATGACAAAAAGGGGACTAAGGCTTTTTGGCAGCTGCTGGCCAGGCAGCAGCAGCAGCACAGACACAAGTTCCGGCAGCAGGTCTGCTGCAGCAGCAGCTGCAGCAGCAGCAGCAGCAGCAGCAGCAGCAGCGGCAGCGGGGGGGGCGGGGGGAGCGCGGGGCGGCGGCTGCTGCTGCTGCTGCTGCGACGCGAGGGATATTGCTGCTGAGCGGGGGGAGAGGCTGTTTGCTGCTGCTTGCAGACACTTTGCTGCTGCTGCTGCTGCTGCTGCTGCTGCTGCTGGTTTTTGAATTGGTTTAATTAGTTGTTTTTGGTTTTGTTCTTTTGTTTGTTTGCAGGTGCTGAATACCACCAAAGAAGATATTATAACTTTTGCCAAAAGCCTCGCGGAAGCAATGGCAGACACAAAGACAAACAACTATGTTGCTGTTGTGGCTTCGCCAGCAGCAGCAGCAGCAGCAGCAGCAGCAGACCCCACACTCCAGCTGAAGCACATGGAAGTCTTCGACAAAGAACACCAAGAAGTCCCCAACGCCGACGGAGAAGAAATCTATGCTGCCTCCTAAGCAGCAGCAGCAGCAGCAGCAGCAGCAGAGATGCAGCAGCAGCAGCAGCAGAGATGCAGCAGCAGCAGCGACAGAGATGTAGCAGCAGCAGCAACAGAGATGCAGCAGCAGCAGCAGCAGAGATGCAGCAGCAGCAGCCGCATCACGGGAATAGCGGCACAGCAGCTGCAGCAGCAGCTGCAGCAGCAGCTGCAGCTGCAGCAGCAGCAGCTGCAGCTGCAGCAGCAGCAGCTGCAGCAGCAGCAGCAGCTGCGGGTCTCGAATGGTCCATGGCCTCTTTTTGTCCCCCCCTCCCCAGCTGTATGTACAGCTCGGGGCATTATTGGCTCCTTCAGAAAGGCCCCAAACTAATTTGTTTCTTTTGTCTAATGGGCTACGAAATAAATAAATAAATAATAAATAATAAATAAATAAATAATAAATAATAAATAAATAGTTTTATATCTATTTATATTTGCAGCAGTTGCAAAAGAGTTGCTGCGGTGTCTACACGCGCATGCTGAGGTGTACGTACACCTGAGTGGCTGCGCAAGCCGGAGCTCCTCTCGGTGTCTTTGCGAAAAGAATTGTTTGCAATAATAATAATAATAATAAATAATAATAAATAATAATAATAACAATAATAATAAATAATAATAATTTATAATAATGGTAATAATGCGTTCATTTAGAAGCAGCAACAAAGAGAAGACAAATGAACAAATTCTTCTCTTCGTTTCGGGCCTCCAGGTGTACGTACACCCCAATGCAGTGCGCGTTTGTCCAAATGCACATTTGCAAATGGATTTGTTTATTATTTCAACAACAAATAATAAACAAATAAATAAATAAATAATTATATTTTAATAAACATATTTATTTACACACTTTAATGTCTAAATCCTTATACACCGGGAGAGCTACACCACGCCGGCCCACACGGCTGGCTTTATTTGAATAAGTAGAAATGCACATTTATAACTTTATAAATATAAATTAGCATTTATAATTAATTTATAATTCAATAAAGTAAATATAAACAACTAAAAACGCATTCATATCGTCCACCACAAACATATGAGCCCACTTCCGCTACAAATGCACGCATGCATGCATGCATGCATGCATGCACGCATGCATGCATGCATGCATGGAAAAATGCATGCATGCATGCATGCAGCTATATATGCATGCATGCATGCACGAAAAAATGCATGCATGCATGCATGCATGCAGCTACATATGCATGCATGCATGCACGCATATATAGGTCTTATTAAACTATTGTGAGTTGCCACGATGTGCATTTGAGATGATGCAGTGAACAAGTAAAAAGTCAAATAAGAGAAAATTAAAAATAATAAATTTGCATTTAAGAAATTAAATTATATTTGCACAAGTGGCCGCACGTGTGGGGCCCCAGTCTCTGCATGCAGGCCTTCTTAGCTGTCCGCAATTGGAAATAAACAAAATGCGAATAATAAGCGCAATAAATATAATATAAATATAATTAATATAAATATAATATGAATATAATATAAATATAATATAATAATTGCAATATTAGGGATATTTGGAGTCTAAATTTGCGCTAAAATGCCATATAAACATATATAAGTATATATGTGCATGTGCACATTAGTAGTTAATAAGGCCTAGAGGACTTGGGATTTTCTTCGGAATTTGCGCAATTAAAAGAGAAAATGGAGAAAAAAGAGTAAAAGGAAAGCCCCAGAGGCTTCAAATAGACTCGAAGTGGACTAAAAGAGAAATAATGAAGAAAAAGGAGAAAAGGCGTTGGTGGGAAAGCTAGAGGCGGGGTGCTTGGGGTGTACGTACACCCCAGCGGGGTGTACGTACACCCCAAGTGGCGTCGTTCGCCTCGGAAAACGAATAAATGGATCAAATAAAAGCCGAAATAAATAAATAAAAGAATTTAATTGTTTATTTTTAATTATTTTTAATTTATTTCCCTTTTTTCGCCTCATTTGCAGTACAACCAGGCCACAAACAGACCCCCCCACAGCAACATTTGGCTCCAGTTTATATCTTTCCAGCCCTTGTGGGTTTCTCTTTCTTTGCTTTCTCTCTCTGCCCTTCGGTACTGCATGCAGACACCCCAGACACCAGAAAGTTCATTTTAAAACTTTTATTTATTGAAAAGTTTTAAAATAAATAAACGTTTTTAAAACTTTTATTTATTAAAAAGTTTTAGAATAAACAAAAGTTTTTAAAACTTTTATTTATTTTATTTTTTTCATTTCTCCAACTATTCCACTGGTCCACAAAAAGCCACAAAAAAACTTCTTTTTTAACTCCATTTTATTCTATTTCACCTTTTAGCAGCCTTAGTGTTTTATGCTTAACTTTACTTTTAAATTTTATATTTAACTTGCATTAATTAATTAACATATTAATTAATTAATTAATTAATTAATTAATTAATTAATTAATTAATTCCCCTCCCCATTATTCTGGCCAACAGAGAGACCAAACTGATCTCATATTTGCCCTTCAGTGCTGCTGCTGCTGCTGCTGCTGCTGCTGCTGCTGCTGCTGCTGCTGCTGTAGGTGTTAGCAGCAGTACTGCGTGCTGCAGCAAGAGCAGCAGCAGCAGCAGCAGCGGCGGGGGCCTTTGCACTTGGGAGAAAAAGAGAATAAGAAGCAATTTAGACTAAACTGGAGAAGATAAAAAAGAATAAAAAGAGAAAAAAGAATAAAAAGATAAAAGCAATTTAAATTTACTTGTTCTTCAATAACTCTTTTAAAATGCTCTTTTTGTTCTTCTGAAAGTCCAGCAGCAAAACTCTCCAGCTGCGTCTGGTTGGGGTTTGCGGGCGGGGCCTGGGGTGTACGTACACCTGGCGCTGCAGCAGCAGCAGGCTGCGCAGCCACGTCCACGCCTGCAGCAGCAGCGCAAGACCCAAACCCTAAACCCTAAACCCTAACCCCTAAACCCTAAACCCTAACCGTCAAAGCTGCGAGCAGCAAACCCACCTGCTGCCTTCGCACGAACTGCAGCAGGCTGCAGCTGCTGCTGCTGCTGCCCCATGGCCTTCAGCGCCGCCACAGACGGAGTTCCCATAGACTTCAAATAAGCTGCAGCACAGCAGCAGCAGCAGCAGCAACAGCAGCAGCAACAGCAGCAGCAGCAGCAGCAGGAACATAAGACCCAGGCCACCTACGGCGCCCGCGTTTGCTGCGTTCCCCGCCGCGCCCCTCCCCGCACCCCGCCCCCTCCCGTTGCTGCTGCTGCCGCTGCTGCTGCTGCTGCTGCTGCTGCTGCTGCTGCTGCTGCTGCTGCTGCTGCTTACAAGTGGCGCGGACAAGTTCTTGAGTCCTTTCCGTTAACACTCTATTGGTGGATAAGAGGGCCCGCAAAACCGCCCAGTGCCTCGCGGGGATATCCGCGAACTGCCACGCAGCAGTGCATGCGCTGGCCACGAAGATGAAGGGAAATAAAGCCCTGAAGAACTTTTCAAACCCAAACCACAAACCACAAACCACAAACCCTAAACCCTAAACCCTAAACCCTAAACCCTAAACCCTTCAAACACGCGGAGCCGCGAAAGAACGAGCTATGAAGCGCTCGCACACGTGCGATACGACACAAACCACAAACCCTAAACCCTAAACCCTAAACCCTAAACCCTAAACCCTAGCTGACACGCCGGCTGACGCCGCTGACCCCAGAAAACCCTAAACCCCAAACCCCAAACCCTAAACCCTCAAGTCCGAAAGCTGAAACCCCGCGAGCAGGCGTAGGGTTTCGCAACCTTTTCGAAACCCCCAAATTAGGGTTTAGGGTTTAGGGTTTAGGGTTTAGGGTTTACCATTATTTTCTCGAAGGGCAAAAGACCCGAAATGAAAGGCAAGAAATTTAAAGAGTCATCATCTTCGACAAACCGCTGTTGAATCTCCACGCAGAAAGCCGCCACGCTATAAACCAGAAATATCTGCGCGCAAACCCTAAACCCTAAACCCTAAACCCTAAACCCTAAACCCTAAACCCTAATTGCCGCCGCAGCAGCAACGGCGGCAACCCTGAAGAGCTGGAAAGCAGCAACAGCGACAGCGCCACGAGCCGCGCAGCAGCAAACCCCAACCCCCAAACCCTAAACCCCAAACCCTAAACCCTAAACCCCAAACCCTAAACCCTAAACCCTAAACCCTAAACCCTAAACCCTAACCTGTCGCGCGAAAGAAACGTGTTTGGGAAAAGAGAGAATAAAGCCGATGCAAAAGCAAAGCAAATGAACCGCCAAAGAAAGACACACAGCAGTTATGGATATCCGCTCGTCCTGCTCTCCAACTGCGCACAAACCCTAAACCCTAAACCCTAAACCCTAAACCCTAAACCCTAAACCCTAATCCCGCAGAACCCAGAGCTCCACTGCCTCCCCTCGCCCGCAGCCCCAAACCCCCAACCCCAAACCCCAAACCCCAAACCCCAAACCCCAACCGGGT
>NW_013651816.1:5000-12700 GCF_000499385.1 Eimeria necatrix | reverse complement strand
CAGCAGCAGCAGCAGCAGCAGCAGCAGCAGCAGCAGCAGCAGCAGCAGCAGCAGCAGCAGCAGCAGCCTCACTGCAACTTGAGGAAGCAGGAGAAAAGAGCCCCAAGGGACTGCAGCAGCGACGATGCTGCAGCGGAGCCCAGCAGCAAATAGACGCAGTGCAGCAAACCGCCGCTGCTGCTGCCAAACTGGTTCTTGTCAAAGACCCCCTGCAGCAGCTCAGACTCCCTACAGCAGCAGCAGCAGCAGCAGCAGCAGCAGCAGCAGCAGCAGCAGCAGACATATCTGCTGCTCTTTCCCCGTGTCGCACGCTGCTGCGGCTGCGCAGCAAACCCTGCATTTCCTTTTTCATTTATTTATTTATTTATTATTTATTTATTTATTTATTCATTTATTTATTATTTATTTATTTATTTATTTATTTATTTATTTATTATTTATTTATTTATTTATTTATTTACTTTATTACAACTGTGCTTTCCTCTGTGTCTCCGTCTTCTACACCCCCCCAGGCGTCTCCGGGCGTTTTGGCTTTTGACTCCAAATTAATTCCTTTATAGCCTTCCAAAGCTTCTTTTACTCTTTTGCTGCTGCTGCTGCTGCTGCTGCTGCTGCTGCTGCTGCTGCTGCGGGGGGGAGCAGCAGCAGCAGCAGCAGCCACGTGGCGCAGGCGGGTGCGGGCAAAGCCGTCCACCAGGGTCTTCAGGATTGTCGTGATCACCTGTGGGTAAAACCACAAATTAGGGTTTAGGGTTTAGGGTTTGGCCTGTACATATTGAGGAATCAAAATTAAAATTAAAATTAATAAATAATTAAAAGGACACAATTAAAAGAACAAAGTGCATTAAAGACTGGTTAATTAAAGGTAAACTGACTAAAAAAAAAAGAAATCAAAATGAATTAAAACAAATTAAAATAAACTAATAAACATTAAAAAAAAGTAAAAATAAATTAAAACAAATAAAAGAGAAGGAAGCAAACAAATATACACAAAGCAAATAAAAACAAATCAATTAAAAAGAAATTAAAAAATAAAATGACGTCAGGTAAGTAAATAAAATAATAAAATTAAAAAAAGAAAAGAAAACAAAGAAAAGTAAATGGACCAAATAAAAATAAAATAAATAAATAAATAAAACAAACATAAATAAATCAAACAAATGTGAACAAATCAAATTAATAAAATCAAATAAAAGATTAAATAAATACCAACAAATAAAATAAACAAAAATAAATATAAATAAATACAATAAATGCTAAATGGCAAAAAGCAATGCCAGCTGGCATTTGCAAACAGAGAAAAGTGGATTCTTACAATTAATTAATTCTTCATTTATTTATTCATTTATTTACTCATCTATTTATTTATTTATTTATTTATTCATCTATTTATTTATTTATTTATTTATTTATTTATTTATTATTTATTTATTTATTTATTTATTATTTTATTTATTTATTTATTTATTTATTTATTTATTTAAATAAATCCAAACCTGTTTGCCAGTCCAGAGCCTCCGGGGCCAGAGGACTGCGGGAGTGAGGAGCGCGAGGCCTTCCGAGGGTCCTTTGGAGCCGTTTTTGGGACTTTTGGGGATCAAATTTGAAATCTTTTTCGATTTTGAATTCAAATTTGAATTTAAATTGCAATTTAAGTCCAAATCGACGCAAAAAGCGTCTTCGAGCTCTTTCGAGCGGTCCAGGGTGATGCGCGCGCAGGTGTCGTGACACCCCAAGTACCGCTCCAACCCCGCGTACACCTGAAGTTCCGAATTCCAAATTCATTTCTTTTCTTTTTCCTTTTTATTATTCTTTTTTATTATTCTTTTTTATTATTCATTTATTATTTTATTTATTATTCTGCGAAGTTTCAAACTGGCAGCTTTTTTCCGCGAGACAAACGGCCCCGCGGCTGCTGCTGCCAGGCCAGAGCAGCAGCAGCAGCAGCAACAGTTGGAAATAAATTAAATGAAATCCAACTTATTTATTCCTTTATGAATAAACATCAAGTCCACAATTTAGGGTTTAGGGTTTAGGGTTTAGGGCTTAGGGTTTGCTGTCTGACGAAGCTGCAGCATGCTGCGAATCGGCGAAGCCCGCGCGGCTGCGGCTCCGAGGGTCTAGGGTTTAGGGTTTAGGGTTTAGGGTTTAGGGTTTGGGGCTCACGAGGGTGCTGAACTGCTGCAAGTCGAAGAAACTGTCGCGGCTTGTCAGCAAAACCCCCGCAAGACAATAGTCTTGAATTAAACCTCTCACGAGATCTCCGTTTTTGGGAACTGTGAATTGGCGGTCAGCATTTAGTATCAGCCGGCCCTCAGAACGAGACACAGGGTCCTGCAGCAGCAGCAGCAGCAGCAGCAGCAGCAGCAGCAGCGGCAGCAGCAGCGGCAGCAGCAGAAATGGGGTGCTGAGAGCTGACGCGCACAGAGACCTGCTGCTGCTGCTGCTGCTCTATCTGCTGTTGGTGCTGCTGCTCTATCTGTTGCTGTTGCAAGTGCTCTACCTGCTGCTGCTCCACTACCTGCTGCTGCTGCTGCTGCTGCTGCTGCTGCTGCTGCTGCTGCTGCTGACCTGTGGGACGTGTAGGTTCATTTCATCTCCGTCGAAGTCTGCATTGTAGCTGCTGCAGTTGACGAAGTTGATTCTGAAGACTCTCTCCGGGGCCTGATCGCTTTTTGCTGCTGCAGCAGCAGCAGCAGGCTCCTGCTGCTGCTGCTGCTGCTGCTGCTGCTGCTGCTGCTGCTGCTGCTGGCGCTTGTGCAGCAGCGCGCGGGTGACCTGTCTGTAGCTGCCGTCCTTCCTCTTTAGTCCTGCTTTTTCCAAAAAAGAATTAAAATTAAACTCCAAACTTGAAGGTTTATTTACTTTCACAAAATGCCCCATTAGTGACAAACGATGCAAAGAAGGCTGCCGGTTCATCAGCACCAAGTCCCCGTCCTTCAGGTGTCTGTACACCCGAAAACTCCGCCCCTCAGCAGCGCCAGCAGCAGCAGCAGACAGCAGCTTTGCTGCTTTCCCCGCCCGCGCTGCAGCAGACATGAACTCCAAGTTGAAGCTGCAGCAGCAGCAGCAGCAGCAGCAGCAGCAGCAGCAGACTATGCCGCAGCAAATAGGCCCCTGGCAGTCCGCGGACGCGCCCACGTCCTAAACCCTAAACCCTAAACCCTAAACCCTCACAAGTTTCCTTGGTCGTCTTCCAGGGCGAGGGCCCCCGGGTGTTTGAACTATCAATCCCGAACCCCAACCCCCCAAACCCTAAACCCCAAACCCCAAACCCTAAACCCTAAACCCTAAACCCTAAACCCTAAACCCTAAACCCTCACAAGTTTCCTTGATCGTCTTCCAGGGCGAGGGCCCCCGGGTGTTTGAAAGGCCCATTAATGACCATTTGGCTCAAAGCAAAAGCATTAAAAGAAGTGGCGGCTTCGGGCACTGAGAGTTTCATTGCGAAGTCCAGAGGCACCGACACCTGCACACGCAAACCCTAAACCCTAAACCCTAAACCCTAAACCCTAAACCCTAGGGGCTTCTTTGGAGCTAGCAGGCCGCCAGGCGGGCTGCATCTCCCCCGCTGCCCAACCCCTAAACCCCAACCCCTAAACCCCAAACCCTAAACCCCAACCCCAAGCCCCAAACCCTAAACCCTAAACCCTAAACCCTAAACCCTAGGGACCTCGTTGGGGGCGAGCAGCCCGTCAGGGGCCAGGACAGTGCGGGCTGCGTAGTTGACGCGTTTGCCCTGCATGCGCTGGCGAATGGCTCCTGCCTTTTTTTCCATCCATTGCCGAACTCCGGGAGGAGCAGCAAGTCTGAAAAAGGAGAAAAAGAGCTTCCGAAAGATGCAAAACCGCCTTTTCATCTTTCAAAACGAGTCCGAAAACCCCAAATTAGGGTTTAGGGTTTAGGGTTTAGGGTTTAGCGTTTGCGCCCAGCGAGGCTCCGGCCAGCGCTCCCAGGTCCCGGCCTCCCGAAACCCAAGCGATTTGGGGCTGTCTAGGGTTTAGGGTTTAGGGTTTAGGGTTTAGGGTTTAGGGTTTGGGGCTGGGAGGGCTGGGTGTACGTCCAGCCGGCGCTGCATGCGCCTGCGCGCGGGGTGTACGTACACCTGGGGTGTACGTACACCTGGGGTGTACGTACACCCGGGGCTTGGCTTACGGCTTTTCCGCTTTTGTGTTGTCTGTCATTTCATTTAATTTTAGTTGGAGTTGCAAAGCATAAGAACTGAGCCACTTGGCGCCAGCAACGGCGTGCTGCTCCACGAACTCCTGCAGCAGCTGCTGCTGCTCGGGCGCCAGCTGCAGCAGCTGCTGCTGCTGCTGCTGCTGCTGCTGCTGCTGCTGCTGCTCGGGGGCCCCCGTGAACAGCGCAGCCCACTGCGAAGGGTCCTTGAGGGCCCCCAAAGGGTCCGGATGCCGCAGCACATTCGAAGCAAATTTTATTTTTTCATTTAACTTCAAAATGTCCTGCAGCTGCTGCGTCCGGGGGTGCAGCAGCTGCCCCCTTGCTGCTGCTGCTGCTGCCCCAAACCCTTTTGCTGCTGCTGCTGGCGGCGGCCGAAAACGATTTGCTGCCACGGCCACCACCCGCTGGAAAAACACCGACGGACCCAGACGCACAGCTGCAGCAGCAGCAGCAGCAGCAGCAGCAGCAGCAGCAGCAGCAGCAGCAGCGAGTGAGTCGGCCGGTCCAATAGCACAGCAAACGCCGCACAACACTTATGCACAGAACAAATTAAAGTTGCTGCTGCCAGGCAGCATAAAGCAATACTTATACCAACAGCAGCAACAGCAGCAGCAGAAGCAGCAGCAGCAGAAGCAGCAGCAGCAGCAGCAGCAGCACGACAGCCGCGAACACCAGCACGAGCACGAGGCAAGACAGCAGCAGTGGCTGCAGCAGCAGCATCAAAAGCAGCAGCAGCAGCACGCGCCAGGTCAGTAGCAGCAGCAGCAGCAGCAATACACGCGACAGCAGCAGCAGCAGCAGCAGCAGCAGCAGCAGCAGCAGCAGCAGCAGCAGCAGCAGCAGCAGCAGCAGTCGTACTACGAGTAAACAGAAGCAACACGCAGCGCTTTGGTCACAGGCCAGTAAACCCCCCATAAAAATAAATAAGTAAATAAATAAATAAATAATAAATAAATAAATAAATAAATAAGTAAATAAATAAATAAATAAATAAATAAATAAATAAATAAATAAATAAATAAATAAATAATAAATAAATAAATAAATAAATAAATAAATAAATAAATAAATAAATAAATAAATAAATAATAAATAATAAAAATAAATAATTCATTTTAATTGACTTTATAGTTTACTCACTGTATTTAAGACAACCTGCATCTGGCTGAACTCGGGCCCCAGGAAGCCCCCCAGTACCCTCTTGGGGGCCCCCCTCAGGGGGGCCCCCCTGGGGGCCCCCTGGGGGGCCCCCCGGGGGGCCCCCCGGGGGGCCCCCCTGGGGGCCCCCGTCGAAAAGGGTACCGAAGAAGCTGGAGGAAGTGTAGGGCAAATGAGACTGCCAAGCCCATTTGAGTTCAACTCCAGAGTTCTTGGGGGCCAGTTGTACAGAAACGGCGTTTGTGCTGCACTAAACCCTAAACCCTAAACCCTAAACCCTAAACCCTAAAACCCTAAACCCTAAACCCTAAACCCTAAAGAAGGGCGAAATGTTGCACAGCGAAGTCAACAAACTGTTCACCAACGCGGGGGTGTTTCCCGCGCCCTGCATAAACCCTAAACCCTAAACCCTAAACCCTAAACCCTAAACCCTAAACCCTAAACCCTAAACCCTAAACCCCCCTAAACCCTAAACCCTAAACCCTAAACCCTAAACCCTAAACCCTAAACCCTAAACCCTAAACCCCAAACCTCCCTAAACCCCATAATCCCAATACTGCCTCGGGCGGTTTACGTTCGCGTCCGCGTAGTACCGCGCCACGTTTGGCTGCGCTGTCTTCCAAACTGCCCCTCGTGAAGCGCCACCTGGAGGCCTTCGCAGTCACTATTCTCGCAGTGGTACCCTAAACCCTAAACCCTAAACCCTAAACCCTAAACCCTAAACCCTAAACCCTAAACCCTAAACCCTAGAGGCCGGGGCCTGGAGGCCACGCAGAGAGGGAGGGCTGGCTGGGAGGCGCAGGCACGCCGCTGACACTGTCCAGGGTGGGGGGAGAACTGAATAGGGTTTAGGGTTTAGGGTTTAGGGTTTAGGGTTTAGGGTTTACACTCCGCAGTGGCTGCAGCGGTTCACTGCTGCTGCTTGCTGCAGCACTCTGCTGCGGCAGCTTCTCCAGGCTGCCACTTGGAGGGCGCTGCTGCTGAAGTCCTCAGCAATGTGCTGCAGCATGAATGTTTCTTTGACAGCAGCAGCAACTGCTGTGTCTTCCTCATCTGCTGCTGCTGCTGCTGCTGCTGCAGCAGGCTTGTTCACGTCCTGCTGCTCCTTGTCCTCCTGCTGCTGCTGCTGCTGCTGCATCCGGGCATTCAGCTCGGCCTCAACAGCAGCAAAAATCTCAAGGATTTCTTTGCGGCTCCTGTCTTCGTTTCCAGCAGCTTTGCTGCTGCTGCTGCTGCTGCTGCTGCGGGCCACAACGGTGTCCATTAGCCGCAGCTCCTGCAGCAGCAGCAGCTGCAGCAGCTGAAAGCGCTTCACCTCCAGGCTCTTCTGCTGTCGAGACAGTCGAAGACGCCGGCATTCGAAGCAAACCTAAAAGCAAACAAGTGCAGCAGCAGCAGCAGCAGCAGTAGCAGCAGCAGCAGCAGCAAGCGGTGCTCCTTGCTGCAGCAGCAGCAGCAGCAGCAGCTGTCCCTGCAAGTTGCTGCAGGAGCCTTCAGTCTGCTGCAGCAGCAACAGCAGCGGCACAGCAGCAGCTCTGCCGCAGCAGCAGCAACAGCAGCAGCACCAGCTATTCTGCTGCAGCAGCAGCGTCGGCGCTGCTGCAGCAACAGCGCCAGCAGCAGCAGCAGCAACAGCAGCAGCAGCAACAGCAGCAGCAGCAGCAGCAGCAGCACCCCTTTGAGGAGCTTGACTAGAGATGGCAGCAGGATCGGCTGCAGCGCGGGCAGCTCCAGCTCAATGTGGCCCAAGTGGCCGGGGCAGCTGCCGGAGGCCCCGCAAGTGCCGCAGGTTTCTCTGCCGTCGAAAACGCCCATGCGGCTGTCGTGGAGGCCGCCTGGGACAGCAGCAGCGAGTCCCGCTGCTGCTGCTGCTGCTGCTGCTGCTGCTGCTGCGGCGTCGGCGCCCCATTTCCTGCTGCTGCTGCCCGCCGCGCCGCTCGCAGCCGCGGAAAACGCCGCGGCTGTCACCACGCGGCAGCAAGAAAGCTTTCGGATCTCATCGTCGCTGAGAAACTCCAAACGCGCGGACTTGACGTTGGAGGAAACCACCGAGTTCGGGTCCATCGTGTTCTCGTTCAAGAAAGTGGAATGCGGCGGTTCCAGCGGGGAAAGCTGCTGATCAGCGCGTCATTAGGAATAAAAAAGACAAAATAAACACAAATATTCCAAAGATCGCGCCAAAGACACGCTCGTTCGTGCAGAATCAGCAGATACACTCCGCAAGGCGCCGACCCATTGCAGCTAGTGCCCAAAGCCCAGCAGCAGCTGCTGCAGCGCCATTCCCAGCCCCTCAAACGCAACGCAAAAGCAAAACTCCAAATAAAAAGCAGAAAAAAATAAGTTTCGGGCTACTGGAACTC
>NW_013651815.1:7500-13175 GCF_000499385.1 Eimeria necatrix | reverse complement strand
CTGCTGCAGCAGCTGCTGCTGCAGCAGCTGCTGCTGCAGCAGCTGCTGCTGCAGCAGCTGCTGCTGCAGCTGCTGCTGCAGCTGCTGCTGTTTGGGTTACTGCTGCCGGCGTTTTTGCTGCTGCTGCTTGCTGCAGGAGCAGTTTCAGAGCATTTTCATTTGTGTTCCGCTAGGCGTCTACGGCTTACATGTTAGGGGTTAGAGTCCAGGATTTAGGGTTTAGGGTTTAGGGTTTAGGGTTTAGGGTTTAGGGTTTAGGGTTTAGGGTTTGTTTGCAGGTTGAGGTTTTCCTCCTCAGCCCGCAGCACTCGACTACAGTTTTGGCAGTCCCTTTTGAAATGCCTTTATCTCTTTTTCTTTCTTGCTTCGTGGTGGTGGTTGCGGGCCCAGCTGCTGCTGCTGCTGCTGCTGCTGCTGCTGCTACTGCTGCTGCTGCTGCAGCAGCAAGCGAGGGCACAGCAGCAACTGCTGGTGTTGCTGCCTTCACAGTGGACGGAGAGCCACTAGCAGGAGACACAAAGATGGGGGAAGCAGCAGCAAGCGGCATTTTGGTGAAGGTCAGTAGCTGCTGCTGCTGCTGCTGCTGTTGCTGTTGCTGCTGCTGCTGCTGTTACTGTTGCTGTTGCTGCTGCTGTTGCTGTTGCTGCTGCTGCTGCGGCTGCTGCTGCTGTTGCTGCTGCTGCTGGCGTCGAATCTGCGCCCGGAGCTCTGTGCGTCTCGTTTCTGCTGCTGCTGCTCCTCTTCTGCGTAGTCCCTGAACCCCAAACCCTAAACCCTGAACCCTAAACCCTAAACCCTAGTTGTCGTTGCTCAGGCGCCGCGGGCCCCGGGTTTGGAGAGTTTGCTGCTGTCGCTGGACAAGACTTTGCTGTTTTGTTTGTGCTGCGAAAAAGACAAGAAGCAAAACAAAGTTCCAAGAGAAGAAATGGGCAGCAGCAGCAGCAGCAGCAGCAGCAGCAGCAGCAGCAGCAGCAGCAAAAGAGAAAAAGCCCAAGTCGTCTCTTCTGCTCTCAGCTTTAGGGTTTGCCAAAAAGGGTTTGCAGAGACGGAGTTCGGACTCCCCCCGCACTTAGTGCTCAGAAACGCAGGTCTGCTGCTGCTGCTGCTGCTGCCGCTGCTGCTGCTGCCGCTGCTGCTGCTGCTGCTGCTGCTGCGCGTGCTCTTCTGCTGCTTCGCTGCTGCTGCCACTGCTGCTCCTCTGCTACTTGCGTTCCTGCTGCTGCTGTCGCTGCTGGTCTGCGTGCGAGCTGCGCCGCTGCCTTCGTGCCCGCAGCTGCAGCAGCAGCAGCAGCAGCTGCTGCTGCTGCTGCTGCTGCTGCTGCGAGCTACACAGCTTGCGTCTTTGGAAGTTGGAGTGTATGTACAGCGCAGCTCAAGGAAAACACCACTTCAGTGGATTTGCAAAAAGACAAAAAGTTAATTAACATTTGCAAACAAGGAGAAGTGCGAGTGGCTGGAGTGCCGCGAGACGCGCCGGGGTGCCTAAACCCTAAACCCTAAACCCTAAACCCTAAACCCTAAACCCTAAACCCTAAACCCTAAGGCGTACGCTATGGAGACAAAGAGAGTGGACAGCAAATTCGAGGAGCTGCGCCAGGCAAAGTCGATGCATTCGAGCCACCCGTAAATTTGCCCAGCCGCGCGTTTGGGGTTTAGGGTTTAGGGTTTAGGGTTTAGGGTTTAGGGTTTGCGTCTGTTGTTTCAGGACTTCGCTGCGTTCATTCCTCTTGTCTGCTGCTGGCCTGTCTCCTTCTGCGGGTTCTTCTTTTGGCATTTGTGTCTCTGTGGACAACTCCAAGTGTCTCTTCTTAGACTGGGACGAGCAGCAGCAGCAGCAGCAGCAGCAGCAGGAAGAAGCAGCAGCAGCAGCAGATAGCAGCAGCAGCAGCAGGGGAGGGGCCCTGGGGCTCACACAACGGCTGCTGCTTGCTGCAGCCCAAGGCAACACCGTTTACGTCTTTAAATGGGTCAGGCACAGGCTGCTGCTGCTGCTGCCGCTGCTGCTGCTGCTGCTGCTGCTGCTGTTCCTGTGGATGCTGCTGCTCTTGTTGTTGCTGCTGCTGCTGCTAATGCTGCTGCTGCTAATGCTTATGCTAGTGCTGCTGCTGCTGCTACGACTACAGCTGCTGCTAATGCTGCTGCTGCTGCTACTACTACAGCTGCTGCTAATGCTGCTGCTGCTGCTGCTGTTGCTGCTTGCTGCTGCAGCCTGGAGTGCCTTTACCTGTCTCCTCACTGTCTCCTTTGGTGCACCAGCACCTGCACTACTTAGCAGGCCCTTCTGCTGCAGCAGCAGCAGCTGCTGCTGCAGAAGCTGCTGCTGCTGCTGCCCCGTCGTCTCTTGTCTCCCTCACTTTGCGTGTCGACGTCCCCACAATGCCGCAGCAGCACAGCAGCAGCAGCAGCAGCAGCAGCAGCAGCAGCAGCAGCATAGAGGTGGAGGGCGTGCCGCTCAGCATGCTGCAGGAAGAGTTTGTGTGGCGCTTCGCGTGGCAGCGCATGCACTTTCCCTATTTGGAACCTTCTAGAGATTTGAAGCTTTGTTACGAGCTGCTGCCTGCTGCTGCTGCTGCTGCTGCTGCTGCTGCTGCTGGCGGGGGCTCCGGTGCAGCAGCAGCAGCAGCAGCAGCAGCAGGGAGCGAGCAGGGGCCGGGGGGCGCGCGCTCGGGGAGCGCGACGGCCGCAGCAGCGGGCGCAGCAGCAACTGTGGCGGCAGCAGCAGCAGCAGCAGCAGCAGCAGCAGCAGCAGCAGCAGCAGCAGGCAGCAGGCCCTGCGCGAGCCTGCGGCCCGGCAGCGCCGTGGGCGAGCTGCTGCTGGCAGCAAAAGAAACTGGCGGGCTGCTGCTGCTGCTGCAGCAGCAGACTGAGGAGACACCCCAGCTGCATGCACCCCACACGCATACACCCCAGCTGCATGCACCCCACACGCATACACCCCAAGTGCATGCACCCCACAAAGACACTTGGGAAGCTCTTCAAAAGGAGACACTGCAGCAGCAGCAGCAGCAGCAGCAGCAGCAGCAGCAAACGGAAAAGGAGACACTTCAGAGAGACAAGCAGCAGCTGCCAAAGGCCTTTTTGTTTCCCCCCAGACTCCGTTTGCTGCAGCAAGTGGTGGCGGTGAGCAGCAGCAAAAAGTTCAAAAAAAATTCAAAAAAATTCAAAAAAAAGTTCAAGACTTAATTAAACACTTTTGGACATTTAAAAGATTTAAGGGACTGTTGCTGCTGCTGCTGCTGCTGCTGCTGCTGCAGCCAGTGCTGCTGCTGCTTTTACTATTTTTTATCCTGCTGCGCTTGCTGCTGCTGCTGCTGCTACCAGCGCCACAACGACTGCTGCTCCTTCCACTGCTGCAACCACTGTTACCGCCGCTGCTGCTGCTGCTGCTGCTGCTGCTGCTGCTGCTGCTGCAGGTGACCATTGGTCTGCCGAGCGGGGGCGAGTTCTCCGTGGTGAATGTGCCCGCAGCAGCAGAAGCTGGGCTGCTGCTGCAGTTCATTAGAGAGACTGTGGGGCGCAGCAGCAGCAGCAGCAAAAGGAGACTGGTGAAGCTGCCCACGGGGGTGACCCCACAAGCCCTGGGGCTGGTTGCTGCTACTGGCTGGGATCCGATCCCAGAGGAGACGCCTGTGTGGCTGCTGCGCTGCGGCGCAGCAGCAGCAGCAGCAGCAGCAGCAGCAGAAACAGCCGCGGCGGAGGCAGCAGCAGCGGCAGCCCACGCAGCAGCAGAACGCGACCTGCCAGACCCCACAAAAGGGCCCCCGGAAGCAGCAGCAGCCGCAGCAGCAGCAGCAGCAGCAGCAGCAGCAGCACAGACACACAGCAGCAGCAAACTAGTTGAAAGGGCCTGCCGGCACAGAGACACGCCGGTGCTGCTGCAGTTCAAGGTGAGGAGATTAAGGAGACAGCAGAAATAAATAAATAAAATTAAAAATATTAATTTAAATTATTTTAAATTATTTGGATTATTTAAATTATTTAAATTAATTAAATTAAAAAAATAAAAGAGAAAAGGAGACACGCGAGAGATGGTCAAGCAGGCCCCGCGGGCGGCTTGCTGCTGCGCGCAATAATGCGCAGCAGCAGCAGCAGCAGCAGCAGCAGCAGCAGCAATGGGCAGCAGCAACTGCAGCAGCAGCAACTAACAGCACCAACTAGTAGCACAAGCCTTAGCAGCAGCAGCAGCAGCCACAGCACGAGCCGCAACCAGCAGCAGCAGCAGCGTTAGCACCAACAGCAGCAGCAGCAGCACCTGCAGCAGCAGCAGCAGCAGCAGCAGCAGACTTTCTGTGTTTGCTGCTGCTGCTGCTGCTGCTGCTGCTGCAGTTCAGGCCTTTGGAAAGCCCCGAATTTCTGCTGCGCATGCAGCCGCTGCGGGGCCTCGTGCTGGACTTTGCTGGGGGGGCTGTGAGTCCTGGATTAGTTGAAGAAGAAAAGCAAAAATAAATAAAAATAAATAAAAATAAATAAAAATAAATAAAATAAATAAAATAAATAAAATAAAATTTAAATTTAAAAGATAAATTCGCATTCTTCAAGACACTTTTCCATTCTTAAATAAAACTCCCGAAACCAAGCAGCAGCTCTCGCCGCAATAAAAACAACGCAGCTAAACGGCAACTCACAGCAGCAGCAGCAGCAGCAGCAGCCGCAGCAGCAGCAGCAGCAGCAGCAGCAGCAGCAGCAGCAGCGGACTCAGGTGCATCTGCAGCAAATCGACTCCACTGGACTCAAAACCACCCCGTCTAATGAGCAGCTGCACATCACCTTGAGGGGCCCCCGAGAGGCCCTTAAAACATTCCTGGAGCCCCGGGGGCCCCCGGGGCCCCGGGGGCCCCCGGGGCCCCGGGGGCCCCCGGGGCCCCGGATTCCCCTAGGGTACGGGGGGCCCCTAGGTACCGGGGGCCCCAGGGGCCCCCCGGGGGGCCCCTGGGGCCCCCTGGGGGGCCCCTGGGGCCCCCTGGGACTCATAAGGGTCCTGGTTGTCGACCTTGTTCATGTAGCTTCGTTAGGGTCTTCATGAGGCCCCTCTGGGGCCCTTTTGAGGCCCCTTTGGGACCCCCTTGGGGCCCCCTTGGGGCCCCCTTGGCTTATCCCTGGGGACCCCATGGGGCTCTTTCCTGGGGCCCCCTTGAGGCCTTCTCTGGGGCCCATTGAGGCGTCTCTGGGGCCCCTTGAGGCGTCTATGAGGCCCCCTTGGGGCCTTCTCTGGGGCCCCCTTGGGGGCCCCTTGGGGGCCCCTTGGGGGCCCCTTGGGGGCCCCTTGGGGGCCCCCTGGGGGCCCCCAGTGAGTTTTCTTTCTCTTTGAAGTATTTCGTTCAAAGGCTGGGGCTTGCGGGGTGTATAGACAGCTCGAAGCCCCCTAGAAGGATGTGTGGCGAACTGGGGAGGCGTGAGGGAGTCAGAATTGAGTCCGAAATGGTTTAAAATGTCTTTTTTAGTTTTTAATTTATTTAAATATTCAAAAAGATTCTTTTAGTCTTTAATTTGTCTTCTAATTTCTTATTTCGAAGTGTGCTGCCGCTGGTTGGCGCTGTGGAGCGGTGGGTGGTGCAATATTGGCTCGGGGTTTGAGAAGATTGGGGGCTTTTAGTTAGTTTTTAATTTGTTTTTGATTATTTTTAATTATTTTAATTGATTTAATTGTTTTAATTGAATTATATTTCGTTTATGGC
>NW_013651815.1:0-2500 GCF_000499385.1 Eimeria necatrix | reverse complement strand
TTAAATAAATGCTTTTATTTCCAAACATATGCATGCATTTATTTGTCTGCAGAAGTGCAGCAGAAGCAAAAAGAAATTCGTAAATACGTTTCAATGCGCAATGCGCAGAAGCGAAGTGTGGGGTCCCAGGTGTACGTACACTAGAGTGGGGCAGCTAGAACGTCTTCCAAATAATAAATTGCATCAATTTACTTTTTTCTTTTTTGTTGCAAGTGGTTCTTTGCACTAAGTACTTGTAGGTCTTTTGCGATTCATTTAGACGCGAGCTTTTTATATATTTGCCTTTCAATTTATCATTTATTTATTTACTGAATAAGTTGATTGGCAGTTGTGTATTTATTTCGCTATGTGTTCAGGTGTACATACACGCAAATGCATGCAACTCTATTTCACTTACATCTTTCCATGCATTTAATGCATGCGCATGCATAAATGTCTTTCACATAAGTAAATAAATAGAAATAAATGAAAATAAACATTACATGCAAACATATACACATATAAGCACCAATATATGTTTATACATATATATATATGTATATATATATATATATATATATATATATATATATATATATATATATATATATATATATATATATATATATGTACATATAATATATATAAAACCACGCATGCATGCACAATGCATGCACAATGTACTGGCAAAGATGGAGAGATAACTAACAAATATAAATAAAAATGTAAAAATAAACATATAATTGTATTTATTGTCCAAAAGTTTGTGGAAAGACAAAAGAAATAGGAGATTTTCTGTGGGGCCCGGCTGAGGTGTACATGCAGCTCAGACGCGGGTGTACGTACACCGCAGCGAGGCCCCAAAAGTGCTTTCAAAAAGGCACAAATAAAGGCATTTTAGCATTTAAATAAACGCAATTATATATAATTAAAGCAATTTTAAATAAACCCTGAACCCTAAACCCTAAACCCTAAACCCTAAACCCTAAAATCGCACCTTTATCGCAAAAGCAGCACCCAAGCACATTTACCACATTCTTGAACACATATATAATTCTGTATGTATTTCCCTTTATTTATTTTTGTTCACTTATTTATCTATATTCGTGTACACATTTGTTTATTATATTTTCACATTTATGCATATATATATACTAACACATATGTATATAAATATATATATATGTCTATATGTATATTTGTTTATTACATGTACATAAAAAAGCATATCTACAAACTCACATCCATATTATAAGTCCATATATATGCATATATATATATATATATATATATATATATAATATACAAATGCTGCACAACACTATATAGATAATATGTAAGTATTATTATTTTCACATATACAATATATATATATATATATATATACAATATATATATATATATGTATATTGTAAATGTATATATATAACTTTGTACTTGTGCATGCATGTGCAGATTGGGTAAATAAAGCCGCATGTGGAAACTCTTGCGAATGAACAGCTAACTCTAAATTTGTACTTGAATGCATGCATCTGCATGCGTCCAAGTGGGCTTAGAAATATAAAGGCGTCTTTATAGAAGGAAGCCCATGCATGCATGCATGCACGCATGCATGCATGCATGCACGCATGCACGCATGCATGCATGTGTTTGGGGCTGCATGCAGCTGGAAGTCAAGAAGCAGTTTCGCGCGTTGCGAGTTGCAGGTGCTTGGGAGCGGTGGGGTGTACGTCCAGGGTTCGGCGTGGCGTGTGGGGCGCCGGGTGTACGTACACCTGGGTGTTGTGGGGTCGTTTTGGAGGCCAGAAGTGTGGGATTTTGGGGATTTGTTTGTTGAATTTGGGGGCGAAGAAGGGGGAGAAAGGGGGGTTTAGTGGCGTTTGGAGTTGTTGTTTTTGCGGGATTTGTGGGAGTGTTTTTTTTTGAAGAGGCGGCGCCAGGGCCTGGCGCTGTTCTGGGGGCCCCTGCTGCTGCGGACGCGCCACAGCAAGTAAGCCAGGAAGAGCAGCAGCAGCAGCCCGAAGACCAAATAAGATATTCCCAAGTACAAAGAGCCCCCCCCGAGGGGAGAAGGGGCCACGAGCAGCAGGGCCTTGCGGCCCCCCCAGGGGCCCACGTCATAGCTTATAGAGACATAGGCATAAAGCGGCAGCAGCAGGGGCCCCTGCAGCTTCCCGTAGAGCTTCTTGAACTTGGGCAGCGCCGCCTGCTGCATCCAAGTGATGAAGTGGGAGTTCTCCACCATTTGCCCCGCCTCTGCGAAGTTAAGGGCCTCGTGAATGGCCCACGCGAGGCCCTCTTCGGGCTTTCCCCGGCCGTCTCTTCCGTCCTCATTATCCTCCACACTCATCCAGAAGTAGACCCGGTCCCTGGCCGCAGCCCTGGCCTCCGCCGAGGGGTTCTTGTACATCCGGGGCCCCCCCCGGGCCCCCGGGGGGCCCCCCGGGGGGCCCCCCAGCAGCGCGGGGGCCCCCTGCTGCAGCGGCAGCGGCTTAACACTCCCCCCCCCCCCCCCCCCCCC
>NW_013651814.1:0-13395 GCF_000499385.1 Eimeria necatrix | reverse complement strand
GGGAGGCGGGGAGGGAAGGGGGGGGAGCAGCAGGAGGGGAAGCGCCGGAAGGCAAGGCGGAGCAGGGGAAGCAGCAGCAGCAAACGCAGCAGCAGCAGCAGCAGCAGCAGCAGCAGCAGCAGCAGCAGCAGCAAGGGAACCCGGGAATCAATGCGCAGCACGACAGGTGACCCTGCGGCTGCGGGAGGGCCTAGAGTATAGCGTTTAGGGTTTAGGGTTTAGGGTTTAGGGTTTAGGGTTTAGGGTTTAGGGTTTACGGGGGGGGAGCCCCATAGTGTCGGTATAAAAATAACCACAAAAGTTGTGAGAGTGGCGTTCAATCCCCCTAATGCCTAGGGTCTACGCCTAGGGTTTAGGGTTTAGGGTTTAGGGTTTAGGGTTTACCGGGGGGCAGGCCCATGGTATCTGTGTAGAAGTAAGCAGCAAAAGTGGTGAGAGTGAAGTTCATTCCCCCCGCGCCTATCATGGGCGCCGCGTAAGCCAGCAAAACCCCCCAAGAAAGTTGTTTGGCCCTTTTGCCGTACTGCAGCAGCCCGCGGGCTTCGGCCTCCGCGCCAGTGCCTGCAAACCCTAAACCCTAAACCCTAAACCCTAAACCCTAGACCCTAAACCCCCGGCCCGGCCCCTGCGTCCCGCGGGCCTCGAGCGCGCAGGCGGGTCTGCACGCGGCCTGCGCTCGCCGCGGCGGCGGGAGGACTGGCAACGCGAAACGCTGATTTAGGGTTTAGGGTTTAGGGTTTAGGGTTTAGGGTTTACTCTCGGAGGTCTGGGACTGGTTGTCCTCGGAGTCCTCATCTTCGGGTTTTCGCTGCTGCTCCTTCAAAGACCTTTGTCTTCCCTCCTTCTCCAAAATGGGGCCCGCCATTGCTGCTGTGGGGTTTGCAGTTTGGGGTGTATGCGCAGCTCGCTGGGGTGTATGCGCAGCTCGCTGCGGTGTACAGACAGCTCGGGAGCTCCGCAGACACCCCAGCAGCTGCTGCTGCAGCTTCCGGGGCCCAGGGGCCTCGCAGCAGCAGCGGGGGCCTCGGGAGCTGCTGCAGCAGCAGTTGCGCTGCTGCTGTGCGGCGCTGCTGCTGCGCTGCTGCTGCTGCGCTGCTGCTGCTGCTGCGGCGCCGTCGCCAGGTGTACGTACACCGCAACGCCGCGGGAGCCGGCGCCACCCGCGCCAGAAGCCGCCGGACTTCGGAGAAGAAAAGAAAAGCGAAAAAGGACTTTAAATTGAAAAGTCAATAAAGGCAATAAGAGGGAAATGGGGGGGCTTTATAAGTAGAAGGCCAGGGAGCCGCGGAAGGCCGGCTAGTCGAGCCTCGCTGTGCATGTCCACCGGCCGAGGCTGGTCTGCTTTTTTGCTCCTTTTTGGGGTTTTGTGTTTTTAAAAGATCAAATAAATCTTTTTTAAAACTCCTGCGGCTTTTTTTTGATCCAAAAAGCAACAAAAACGCGCAACTTGCAGGCCGATGCTGCCCGCCTCTCCCGGGGCTGCGTGTTCAATGTTCGCGCGGGTCCTCTGCGGAAAGTCGAAGCAAAAATCTAAAAACCCTTTATTGGTGTTTAATTTTCGAAATAAATTGCAAAAATATTCCAAAATAGCTTTTAAAAATCACTCGCTGGTGCCATTTTAATGCAGGTTTCCACTTCGCCTCTCAGCGGCTCATTCAAGTGTGTCGCCGCCATTCAACTATTTGAATTAGAACACTAAACGAACGCCAAATGAAATTTGCGATCTTTCTTTGAAATCCTCTTCTTTTTCAAGTGCTTAGGAGCAGCTTTAAAGGCGCTTTCTTTTGCTTTTCTGGCCTTTAGTCTGAAACCAAGCAGCCCTTTCTAACCGGGAAGAATGCAAGGTTTCAGGCCTAACCAGCGGTCTCTTTGCAAGCATAGTACTTCTTTAGAACCGCTATCATTAAATATACTTCAGGGATAAAATTTAAATTTATTTGAATTTCCTTTTTTCGTTTTTTCGCGCTTTCACGCGCGCGCGCACTGCGGTGTACGTACACCCGACGCCCTTGACCACTGTTCTACAGGAATGTGCAGAAAGCGCAAATCCAATTTTCGCGATTTTCTGTTGTTAAACTTTTCACTTTTGTTTCTTTAATTTATTTAATTGAGTTTCTCACGTACTTCGTCTTCAAATGAGCGAAGAAGAAGCAAAGGCGTTCATCGCTCAAACTCTAAACCCTAAACCCTAAACCCTAAACCCTAAACCCCGCCCAAAAGATCTCCCAATGCGCACATTGTTCACCAACTGGAGGCCCCGCAAAAGCCTATATAGCTAAACCCTCGATCCCAATTTACATGTTGCAGCATTTAGCTAGCTTAAACCGCAGGCGCAAACCCTAAACCCTAAACCCTAAACCCTAAACCCTCAGGACGCTAAACTCTGCAGCACATGCTCTATACGAGCCGGCACTGCGCAACCCTGTGCTGCGCTTGAGACGAAGGCGTTTGCCGCTCAAACCCTAAACCCTAAACCCTAAACCCTAAACCCTAAACCCTAGGTGACAAATTTGACGCGCTGGCCTAGAGTTCACATTGAAATTACCGGAATTCAAATTGCAGCCGCAGAGGCATATGCAAGCAAATTTATTTTTTTATGAAATGGATTTATTTAAATAAATATAAACTTCCTAACAACTGCTTACAACAAATGATTTTGAAAAATTAAATACAACTCTGGAAGGACAAGGAACTAAAAAGCCAGCATCGCTGTGTAGCGAGGGTTTAGGGTTTAGGGTTTAGGGTTTAGGGTTTAGGGTTTGGGTCAGACAGCGTGTGAAAGGGCGGCCTTGAGGAGGAACTGGATTGGCATTCTCTCGGGGTGTACAGACAGCTCGTCGAGCTTTTGAGGGTTTTCTTTTTCCTTCAATAAATTCAAAATTGAAAAAGCTGAAATATTTGAAGATCCTTTTTCTAGCAAATCCACGAGAGGCAAACTCGCTAAACCCTCGCCCCCTTCTCCCCTAAACCCTCGAAACCACACGTAGCTCGAGGTGCACCTGATGCAACCCCCGCACGCAAACCCTAAACCCTAAACCCTAAACCCTAAACCCTAAACCCTAAACCCTAAACCCTAGCTGCTGCACTCTGCGCAGCAGATTCACTTTCCCTTGTTTGGTCCTTTCCTTTTCTCCCTGCTCTTAGGGTTTAGGTTTAGGAGGGCTTAGGGTGGCTCGCATCCAGCGTTTCTAGGGTTTAGGGTTTGGCAGGGTTTAGGGTTACTGGGGTCCAGGGTTTCTAGGGTTTAGGGTTTGCAGACTTAAAGGCAGTGCCGGGTCTCGGGCTGAGGGTTTAGGCCGCCCGGATCCAGGTTGAGGGTTTGCAGACTTAGAGGCAGGCCAGACTTAGGGCTTAGGGTTTAGGGTTTAGGGTTTAGGGTTTAGGGTTTAGGGTTTACCTGCAGAAAAGGTAGCAGAAGTAGTTGCCCCCGTAGTGCACCAAGTGCTCGAAAGCCCTCAAGGGGGGAACCCCCACGAGGGTCCAGAGGGGGCCCCCCGAGAGGGAATTAAAAACCCTTCCGAGGGTTTTTCTTTTTGAAAAAAAAGAATTTAAATATTTTTTTAATTCTTTTATTTCTGCTGCTGCAGCAGCTCCAGACAAACCCCCCTCCGGCAGCAGCAGCAAACCCTCGTTCGGAGAGTAGCTGTAAAACGCCTGCACGCAGCTCCAAACCCTCACCCGCTTCCCAAACCCTAAACCCTAAACCCTAAACCCTAAACCCTAAACCCTCAACCTTCAGATGCGGCGACAGTCAGGAGCAACGCGTGCGCTGCTTGCAGCAAATCCCCACCCCTCAGAGTCTACTACGGCTGCTTGGGGCCTAGGGTTCAGGGTTTAGGGTTTAGGGTTTGCGAGGGTTTAGGGTTTGCTAGGGTTTGGGCGGACCCGGTCAAGCAGAGCCAGCTGCAGCTGGTGGGCCAAATGAAAAGCTGCAAAACCCTCAGGGTTTTGAGGAAAAGAGTCGAAAGACTTTCGAAATATAATTGAAGAAAAGAATTCAAATAAATGAGAAGGAAACTCGGCGAAGTCCACGGCCCCGCGCGTGCCTGAGGTGTACGTACACCGCAAACCCCTGCCCGCAGCCCCAAACCCTAAACCACCAGCAGCAGCAAACCCTAAACCACCAGCAGCAGCAAACCCTAAACCACCAGCAGCAGCAGCAAAACCCTAAACCCTCGGCTTCTTCGGCGTCGAAAGCAGGCGGGGCGACTGCGCGCGCCCCAGCGCCTACGGTTTAGGGTTTAGGGTTTAGGGTTTAGGGTTTAGGGTTTAGGGTTTGGCGGCTTGCCGGACAAGTGCTGCAGCTCCGTCCGAGACAAAAGGCCGTGAATCACGTGGCCCAATTCGTGCAGCAAATGAAGACTTTCATTTTCTGTTATTTTGCTGTCGCGCAGCAGCAGCAGCGCTTCTTCTGCGTCGTCCCCTGAGCCGCAAACCCTAAACCCTAAACCCTAAACCCTAAACCCTAAACCCTAAACCCTATCAACTCGGCCGCGAGCTCCAGGCCTGAAGCGAAGCTGCGGAACAACGGGCGTAGCAAAGCACAGCTTCCCTGCGTGCGGGCTTAGCGGCACAACTCCCTAAACCCTAAACCCTAAACCCTAAACCCTAAACCCTAAACCCTAAACCCTACCTTTTTCGGAATTGGACAAACGAGCTGGGGGGGCGAAATTAGAGACAAGAGCGCAGCAGGGAATTTGACGGAGGCAGCCGTTGTCCTCAACGACGCATGCGCGGCTCAAGGGGCCCCCCAACTCCCATCCCTGAAGGCCAAACCCTAAACCCTAAACCCTAAACCCTAAACCCTAAACCCTAAACCCTAAACCCTAGGGCTTCCCTCCACCTACGGCTCTCAGGTGCAAATGGTGCCGCCTTTCTCTCAAGCTCAGCAGCGCTTCAAACCTACCTCACAAGCCCGGAACTCTGAGGCCCCCAAACCCTAAACCCTAAACCCTAAACCCTAAACCCTAAACCCTAAACCCTAGGCGCACTCGCTTCAAAGGGTAGTCCATTTGCTTCGACCCCCTTATTGTAAATTGGGCCAGCAGCCGCGTCTTGTCCTTCCTTGCCCACAAATCCACATAAAGAGTTCCTCGGGGGGCCCCCAGGGGCCCCCCGGGGGGCCCCTGGGGGGCCCCCAGGGGCCCCCAGGGGCCCCTGGGGGCCCCCCCAGCCTTATTGATTGGGCGCAGCTCAAACTTAAGAACGCTCCAGTGCCAAGTCTCGCCTGCAGCGGGCCCGCAAACCCTAAACCCTAAACCCTAAACCCTAAACCCTAGACCCTAAACCCTCAACCCTTAACCTATGTCTTGGAGTGCCCGCATCATGGCCTTAACTGCTGGCTAAAGGCGTTTGCCGTCCACAGCATTCCAATCCGGCCCCCATCTCCAAACCTTAAACCCTAAACCCTAAACCCTAAACCCTAAACCCTAAACCCTAAACCCTCGACTCACCTGGGGCGGGAAGAGTTGGCGTCAACGTAAACCCCGTTATCTTCTCCAACAACTCGACTGCCCGTCTCCAGACAGTTTCAAGACTTAGTCGCTGAGGCTCAGAAGGCCTGAAGTCAAACCCTAAACCCTAAACCCTAAACCCTAAACCCTAAGCCCTTAAGCCTGCGCACCATATCTTAAACCCTAAGTCGAAACCTCTCAGTCCCAAGCCTCAGTTAATCACTGGTGGGCAACCATGGCTGGCGAAGGGGAACAAAACCTGGCTAGGCAAAGCACGCTTTAGGGTTTAGGGTTTAGGGTTTAGGGTTTGGGGTTTCAAGCCATGGCCCTTGATCAAAACTCCAACAGCTATTTTAAAAGGTTCTGAGTTTGAGTCAAACTCAACTTGGAAAGAGACAGCTGCGTCTGCGCAAGCTGTGGCGCAGCGCTTAGGGTTTAGGGTTTAGGGTTTAGGGTTTAGGGTTTAGGGTTTGCCTGTTGCGTCCTTGCTGCAGCGCGTGGCACTCCATCAGGAAAGGAACATCCCAAGGGTTTATTTCGCCTTCTATTTTAAATTTGTTTGGAAGCAGTTTTGCTGCTGCTTTCATTTGCTGCAGCTCTCGCTCCAGCGGCAGCTGAGTGGCCACAGAAACGCAACAAATAAGGGTTTAGGGTTTAGGGTTTAGGGTTTAGGGTTTAGGGTTTGGCGGCTGGGGTTTAGGCCCACCTCCAGCGCTGACTCAATTCGCTCCAGAAATGTCGATACTGCAGCAGGAGTTCGCAAGATGCCTTCCCTTGGCCCGCAAACGCAAACCCTAAACCCTAAACCCTAAACCCTAAACCCTAAATGCTGTCCCGAACCCTAGGCTCCGAGATATGTACTCAGCATGTTTCGTTGCTGCTGATGCAGCAGCGAAAAAACCAGCAGCAGAAGCAGCAACAAGCGCTGCTGAAGTTGCAGGAGCAGCAGCAGCAGCAACAGCAGCAGCAGCAGAAGCAACAGCAGCAGCAACAGCAACACGAGCAGGAACGACAGCAGCATCAACAAGAGCAACAGCAACAGCTGCAGCAGCAACAGCCACAGCGACAGCAGCAACAGCCACAGCAGCAGCAGCAGCAACAGCCACAGCAACAGCAGCAGCAACAGCAACAGCAGCAGCAACAGCCACAGCAACAGCAGTAGCAACAACTAGAAGGGGCAACAGCAACACCAGCAGCAGCAACACCAGCAGCAACACCAGCAGCTGCAGCAGCAACAGCAACACCAGCAGCAGCAAGCACAGCAGCAACAGCAGCAGCAGCAGCAACAGCAGCAGCAGCAGCAGCAAGCTGCACCTTTGTGCAAAAGCTGCCCAAGACTCGAAGCCTCTGCTGCGGGCCAGTTTTTGCCTGAGGGCCAAAAGATGAAGAAAGTTGAAATCTGCTGCCTGCAGCAAAAAGAGAACTTTTGAATTAAAATTAATTTATTTGAATTAAAATTAAATAATTAAAAAGAATTAAATGGATATTTGAGACAATTAATGGAATATTGCAAAGAATTAATTGATATGTGGTTAAATAATTCATTAAAATTTAAAAAGAATTAATTTAAATTCAAAAAGAATTAATTGGAAATCCAGAACAAGAAAGGAAGCAGCAAAAGGGAAAAGCGGAAAAGAGCAAATTTTGGAAAAAGAAAAAATAAATTCAAATAAATAAAACTAAATTAAATTAAATTAAATCAATTAAATTAAGTTGAACCAAAAATAAGAATCAAATTAAATTAAACTGATTTAAATTGAATTAATTAATTTAATTTAATTAAATTTAATTAATTAAATTAATTAAATTAATTAAATTAAATTAATTAAATTAATTTAATTAAATTAAATTAATTAAATTAAAACTCACCTCTCTGCTGTCGCTTTCTGTCAACAAATGAATTTCTTTCCGCAGCCCGGAATCGCCACAAGTCCTTTTTGGAAGTCAAATCAAAATAAAATAAATAAGTAAAATAAAATAAAATAAAATAAATTAAATTAAATTAAATTAAATTAAATTAAATTAAATTAATTAAATTTAATTAAATTAATAAAATGATAAAACATTTCAAAAGTTTCTCTTCGACTTTCGGAAAGGCCAAGAGCAAACTCGCAGTCTTTAAGGCAGCAGAAAAGGACAGTTTGTGCTGCAGCAAGAAGCCCGAGGGTTTAGGGTTTAGGGTTTAGGGTTTAGGGTTTAGAGCTTAGGGTTTAGCGTTTAGGGTTTGTACGGCGAGAGGTGCTTTCCGGCACTGAGAGTTTGCAAAAAAATAAGGGTTTGGGGCTCAGTCTGTGGGACTAATAGTTGAAAACACAATTTAGGGTTTAGGGTTTAGGGTTTAGGGTTTAGGGTTTAGGGAGTCGGTACCTGAGGAGGACTTTTGTGAATTCGTCGTCTGCCGAAATGGTGAGCGTGCTGACTTTGCTGCTCTTCTTGCGGCCCCACAAAGAGAAGAACCCTTGCTGCTGCTGCTGCTGCTGCTGCTGCTGCTGCTGCTGCTGCTGCTGCTGCAGCTCAGCCGTGCGCATTGCAATTACTCCTGGAGGCACTCCTGCTGCTAAAAGTGTGTCCACTGATATTTCCATTTCTAAAAAAGCAGAAAAACAAAATAAACAAATTAAAATTAAATTAAAAATAAAATTAACCACTAAAAGCAATTCTGATAAACACAACAGCAGCAAAATGAGGCTCCCAAAGCAGCTCCAAGAAACACATTCTGCCTTCCCAAGGGGCCCCCCCGGGGCCCCCCAGGGGGCCCCCAGGGGGCCCCCAGGGGGCCCCCAGGGGCCCCCCAGGGGGCCCTCAGGGGCCCTCCGGGGCCCCACAAGGCTCTACAGGGGCCCCCCAGGGGCCCCTCTGTGGGGCCCCACAGGGCCCCACATTTGCCTCATAGGGCCCACAGGGCCCCACAGGGAGTTCTTGTGGATATCCTGGAGGTTTCTCGTGAGATAACTGTGGGGCCCCTGGGGGCCCCACAGTTTGGGGCCCCACGGGGGCCCCTGGGGGGCCCCACAGGGGCCCCACAGGGGCCCCTAGGGGCCCTACAGGGGCCCCCTATGGAGGCCCTGAGAGGCTCCATTGAAGGTACTTTTGCCTTCATGTGAGCTTCCTATAGGGTTTCTAGAGCACCTGTGGGGCCCCAGGGGGGCCCCTGTGGGGCCCCTGTGGGGCCTTTGTGGGGCCCCTATGGGGCCTTTGTGGGGCCCGTCGGAGGTCCCTGTGGGGCCCCTGTGGGGCCCCCGGGGGGCGCCTGAGGGGCCCCTATGGAGCCCCTGGGGGGGCTCGGGGGGCCCCTGGGGGGCCCCTGGGGGGCCCCTGCGGGGCCCCTGCGGGGCCCCTGGGGGGCCCCTGGGGGGCCCCTGCGGGGCCCCACTCAAGGCTTGAGGCAGTAAGGGTCTTTGCAGGTCCGTCTGTTTTGAAAGGCAAGTCCGTGCATTAGGGTTTAGGGTTTAGGGTTTAGGGTTTAGGGTTTGCGTCTCACGGGGGGCGTGCTGCTGCGCCTGAAGACATGCTGCTGCTGCTTGGCTTTCTTCTTCGAGGAGGCGCAGCAGGCTTTCCTGAGGTGTACGTACACCCGAAAGTGTGGGGTCAGTTTGTCGAGAAGAATTTAAATTAATTTTAAATGGCATTTAAATAAATTCAATTAATTAAATGGCAATTAAAGTGCTTGAGGCACTTGCGGATTGCGTAGCTAGCCAGAGCGTTGCTGCTGCTGCTGCTGCTGCTGCTGCTGCTGCTGCTGCTGCTGCTGCCCTTGCGGATGTGGCAACAGAAGAGTGCGCACAGGAGCAGCAGTTGCAGCAGCTGCTGCTACGCAGGTGGCAGCAACTGCTGGAGAAGCAGCAGTTGCTGCAGCAGCAGCAGCAACGGCAGCAGCAGCAGCAACAGCAGCAGCAGCAGCAACAGCAGCAGCAATACGAACAGCAGCAGCAGCAGCAGCAACGGCAGCAGCAACATCAACGGCAGCAGCAACATCAACGGCAGCAGCAGCAGCAGCAACGGCAGCAGCAGCTGCTGCTGCGCAGGGTGTCTGTACACCTCGTGCTGCTGCTGCTCACCTTTTCTTTGCTGCTGAGGTGTACGCCCTGCTGCTCCATCGCCTCGCGCATGCAGCGCAGCACCACGGCCTCCTCCTTAGTCAGTGCAGCAGCAGCAGCAGCAGCAGCAGCAGCAGCAGCAGCAGCAGGTGCTGCAGGTGCTGCAGGCTTGCAGCTGCAGCAGCAGCAGCAAACGCAGCAATTTCCGGAATGGCGCAGCACCAGTGCGGAATGCAGAAGCCTTGCCTCGTGCGAGAACGCATGCAGCTAGAGTTGCACGGAAAAATCAGGGTTTAGGGTTTAGGGTTTAGGGTTTAGGATCTAGGGTTTAGGGTTTGGGGTTCAGGGTTTAGCGAGTACTCACGGCTCCTCTCCACTGCTCTCAGCTTGGGCTGGAGCTCCTTCTCGCAGTCTCTCGTATATCTGAAAACCCCAAACCCCAAGCTTTAAACCCTAAACCCTAATAAGCTTCAGACCGCCAAGGGTTTGTGAAGCGTGCGCTCTGCGGAGCTAAAAAGGACGCAGTCCCTAGGGTTTATGGATTAGGGTTTAGGGTTTAGGGTTTAGGGTTTAGGGTTTACGGAGTCGCTGAAGTTCGCCACGCTCATGAAGTGCTGCACCTCCTGCACCACTTGGTCTCCGGCCTGTTGCCACTCCGGCAACGGATGAACATTCCTGCGCCCGCAAACCCTAAACCCTAAACCCTAAACCCTAAACCCTAAACCCTAAGCTGCACGTAGCCACCCCATTTGACAAATGGCCGGTGAGTGTTTGAGGTTTCTTCCATGCTTTCTTGACCCTTAAACCCTAGACCCTAATTCATGATCCCCCTACTCCAAACCCTCGCTGCAAACCCTAAACCCTAAACCCTAAACCCTAAACCCTAAACCCTAAACCCTTCGAACCTGATGAGTTCTGCGGCGTCTGCAACTTTGCACAGTGCGTTGCTGACGGCGTCGAGTGTCTGTACAGCTTGTTTTTGTCTGTTTTCTGAATTATTTTTGAATTCATTTTTAAATTCATTTTTAATTTCTTTAATTTCTTTTTTAATTTCTTTTTTTATTTCATTTTCAAACTCCTTTTTCTCCTTTTCCAAAAGTCTGCTGCAGTCGCGCATGCACTGCCGCGCGAGCTGCAGCAAAGCCTCAGGTGTATCGACACCTGGCAGCTGCAGCAAACCAGGAACAGAGCTCCAGTTGCTGCTGCTGCTGCTGCTGCTGCTGCTGTCGCTGCTGCTGCTGCTGCTGCTGTCGCTGCTGCTGCTGCTGCTGCTGCTGTGCACGCTTCTCCTGTTGCTGCTGATGGGCCTTTTGCTGCTGCTGCTGCAGGTGTGGATGCTGCTGCTGGCACCCGCCCCAGCAGCAGCAGCAGCAGCAGCAGCAGCAGCAGCTCGATATGAAGAGCTTGTGGGGTGACAACTCCGGGTGTACGTACACCTCGAACTGTGACACCGCCGCAGCAGCAGCAGCAGCAGCAAATTGCGATCAGATCCTCTGGGGGCCCCCGAGGAGGTTTGAAGCAGCACAGGAGGGCCCCCAAACCTCTGGAGGGGCCCCTGGGGGGCCCCCCGGTGGGGGGCCCCCCGCTGGGGGCCCCCCAGGTGGGGGGCCCCACAGAGGGAGGGGGGGGCCCCCCGGGGCCCCCTGAGTCGGGGGGCCCCCAGGGCCCCCAGGGGGGCCCTCGGGGCCCAGGGGCCCCGGGGAATTCTCATTTGTTGGGTTTTGATGTTAGTTTTGAAAATGAAAAGAAAATGAACTTTTTAAATTCTGCAAGTAGGAAGGAAAATCAGTTTTTGGTCTTTGCCACGTGCGAAATGCAAGCTCCGGTGGCTCGATACCCTAACCTAGGGTTTAGGGTTTAGGGTTTCGAATTTAGATCTAAAAAAGGGTTTTATACTTCACCAAATAAAGAAGAGAACACCACATAAAGAAGAAAGCGCTGGAACTGATACCCAGGGGCCCCAGGGGGGCCCCCGGCATTTCCTGCTGGGGGCCCCCCCAGTGCTCGGGGCCCCCTCGGGCTCCACCGGGATCGTCCAAGAACAGCGGAAGAAAAGGGTATTATTAAATAAAAATGCTGAAATAAAATGATTTAATTGTTTTTAAATTCAAGTGAAAGGCAAAGAAGTGAACTTGAAATGATTTCGCGGATCCGCTGGCGCCCGTGCAGTCGCTTGAGGTGTCTGTACACCTGAAGAGCACCGCCTCGACCTTTGCCTTTTTAAATTCTCCCTCTGTACGAAATTCATTTTTATTTCATTTGCAAACTAAATTATCTTAATTTTATTTGCGAAAAGACTGTTAACTAAGTGGCAAGAGGAAGGACGAAAGCAGCAGCTCCCCCAAAACCTAAATTAGGGTTTTAACCCCTAACCCTTCTGGGCCTGGGGTTTCGGGCTCTAAGAGGCAATACTAAAAGCACCTCACTCCAAACCCTAATCCCTAAACCCTAAACCCTAAATACTTCAAACCCTATTCGTTCATTGGAGCCCCACGTCCTAAACCCTAACACCACCTGAACTGCCAGGCCTCTAAACCCTAAACCCTATCCACCGACCGCCTATCCTAAACCCTATCCGCCGAAGCCGCTAAACCCTAAACCCTGAGCCGCCCCACCTAAGCCCTTGGCAGCCAGGCCCCTAACCCCCCCCGTAAACCCTAAACCCTGAACCCCAAACCCTAAACCCTAAACCCCAAACCCTAAACCCTAGACCCTGGCGTGTGGATTGTACCTGGAAAACTTAAACCAGCATCTGCCGTTCAATTTGTGGTGTATGTACACTGCAACACTTCAACCGCCGCCCTTCAGGGTTTGAGGGTTTGAGCACTTTAATGAATTTGCATGCACGCAATTCAGAGAATGTGCAGAAAGTAGAAAATGCAGAAATGCAAAAAAGAGATTTGCAGCACTTGCAGTGTCTTGGTGCATGCATGCGAGGTGTACATACACCTGAGCACTTGTGCGTTCGGCCAAAGTGCACGTGTAGGTCCTCAAGTGCTTTCAGCACATATACACATTTATAATAATTATAAATTCAGATTTATTTCAATAAATATAAATATAATGGAAATGGAAATATAAATGCATATATACTTTAAGGCCAAGGCCTTACATGCTCCTGTGCACAGGCGTTTGCGTTGCGGGCGCGGATAAACTGAGGGGGGACGGGCCTAAACCCTAAACCCTAAACCCTAAACCCTAAACCCTAAACCCTCGGCCCTGGCCCCCAGGCCCTCTTCGCCCTTGCGAAAACGCCTTCGGCCGGAGCCTCGGCCGGGACTCTCGCCGTCGCGGCCGCAGCCCCAAACCCCAAACCCTAAACCCCAAACCCTAAACCCTAAACCCTAAACCCTAATTTCCCAAACCCCGCTCCAACAAACGCGTAATTGCAGCATTCACATCTCCATCTGCTTCCTGAAGTGCTGCTATGTTTGCGTCTCTGTCAATAAACCCCATATCCGTCAGCGACTGCAGCTGCGAGGCAAACCTGAAAGCACGCCCCAAACCCTAAACCCTAAACCCTAAACCCTAAACCCTAAGCCCTAAACCCTAAGCCCTAAACCCTGGCGCTGCGGCAGCGGCGCGGAAAAAGCGGGTCGCCGAAACATGGGCGCGACCCTAAACCCTAAACCCTAAACCCGAAACCCTCGACCCCAATCCCTGAGCGCGCAGCCCCAAGCCGCAAACCCTAAACCCTAAACCCTAAACCCTAAACCCTCGCCGCCAGCAGCCCACCTCTCCTCCGGGGGCCTCGTGTCCGTCACTGGCATTGAAAAAGGGGCCCCCATGCCCCCCAGACCATCAAAAGACCCAAAAGCAGCAAAAGGGTTTGCTGCAGCGTTGGGGGCCCCCGGGGCCCCCGGGGGGGCCCCCCCAGAGGGGCCCCCGGGGGCCCCCCCCCCCCC